>NC_143511.1:23475096-23775096 GCF_031878675.1 Megascapheus bottae
AAGTCCATTTCTCTTTTGTTCCAAGGCAACAGTAACAGCTTAAGGCCATGTAAATTTAGTTGCTTGAGGTATATTTCTACATTAATACCATACTTTTTATTTTAAGATAGTGGCTTGCAGGAGAGCAAATAAATCAATCCAAATATTATAACCCTACTGTTGAGGATTAGTGTGCTATCATTTGTTGTCAGATTCTTTATAAATTTCTTATAAGGACTAGTATTTAGAACAACTTTTCAGCAGACTTCTTTATATTTGGTTCAAATTTCAGCCCAAGTGGGCCTTCAGAAGGGTTTCTTGGTTTAACATTTTTCTCAACCCTGTCTATGCACTCTTATCATTTTATTTATCACAGCGGCAGTGCATCAAATATTTATTGGTGTATTTGCATATTTTTCTAGCAATGACTTAAATGGTAGTTCTCTTGGGAGCCTAAACTCCATTTTATTTGCCACTGTATTTTCCATAATTAAATAATGGGTACCACATACTTAGTTGTTGGTCAGAGTAAAGTATTATCTCCATTCCCATAGTAAAGGGCACAGACTTGCAATTAAGTGTTTGGCTTCTTCCATCTCTCAACAGATTATGCTGTAGCTTTCCCACTCACGTTACCAAAAGGAAACATCTTATTTAAACAAAAAGCCTACAGCATCACTCTTCAAACCATTTTACTAAGTTACTCTAGAATCCCTAAAATAATTTTTGATAGGTTTCCCTCTGTTCTGCCCATATATCTTGCCCAGCTACATTTCTATTGGGGGAATTTTCATAAACTAAAATAAAGCAATGTCTTGAATGAACTAGATGAAAGGAATACAAATGTATGCTAAGAAAAAATAATATGAAGAATAGTACAATGTGTGAGTTGGATATTAGGAAATGTTTAAAATGTGGAGAAATAATTCTTTACATGGGCCTAGAGCATTTTTACTAAGAAATTTTTTACCCCAAACATGCTATTATGTAATTTGATATAAGGAATAAAGTCAATATGAGTCACTAGGGTGTTGATAGGTAGACTGCACATTGCTTGCCCAGACCCAGAGTAACAGAATGGCAGAGGGTAAAGGAAGGAAGGGAGTGTCTCTACCTGTTAAATAACTTGAGCTAAAGGAGGAATGAGTTGTGCTACTATTAAGACCCTTGTTAGCTTCTTTCCTTCAGCACTTTTTGTTCCTTTCTTTTGGCTCATGTTTGTCTTTACTGACCTTGTATCACTAACACAGACTCTTTCTTTTTGTCTGTAGAGTATACATTGCTAAAATGAACAGGTTATAGCAGAGACAACACTGAATCTTCCTGAAAGAAAAATAGAATCTTCTCGCCCAGGTGAATACTGACGAACATTCATGTGATTACTCAGTTAAAAAGAAAAGTGATGAGTTTTTGTGTCTGTGTAAATCTTCAGTGATTTACACTTAGGCTTTGTTTAATTGTGGTCCTCTAGGTTGTCATGGGTCAATAATTTCCCAGGAATGATAAAAGATGTTTTATTTAATGAGACATAACCCTTTCATGCTGTTAAGCATAAATATTCCTTTGCTGTCTTGTCGATGAATTCCTTACTACTTCTGCCTCTTGGGGTTGAAGATTAAACAGTCATTTCTTTGCCCCAGTTTAGCTCTGAACCTCACATTAAACTCTTAAGAGGATTTAGAATTCTTTATGTCATTTGAAATAACCAGTTGGGTTTGGTGATAAGCAAACAAATTAGCCAACTTTCTTCTAATGGCCCTTCCCCCCCCCTGAAACTGCTGAAGGCAGATGTGTAAGATAATCTTCCAAGCACAAACATACTTTACCCTGACCAATTAGTGGTTGCAATGTGCAGGAGGCTATCTTAATTAGGCATAGACAAATGATGACTGTGTTTATTTCATGCTCACTGAGAATGTCCAAGTACCCTTAAATGGGCCAAGTTTTTGAACTGAACTATCCTAAAAGTAGTGAAATACTAATATTATCCCAGGAACAGTGATGTGTCTTTATTCCTTTATTTTGTTGTTGGGGTGATGTTACAGAAGGGTTCCAGTTACATTCATTAAGTAGTTGGTACATTACTTTTGAACATTGTTACCCCTTCCCATGTTTTTCTCCCACTTTCCCTCCTCCAGCCCTCCTGCTCATCTTATTTTTCCCTTACCCTCCCATTTTCAAATAAACATATATAAAATACACAATATATGATACTGTATTGTCAGATACAGTATCAACATGAGATAAACCTTAAGAAGAAAAGAACAATGGTACATCTTTTTTTTTTTTTTTTTGCCAGCCTGGGCTTGAGCTCAGGGCCTGAGCACTGTCCTTGGGCTTTCTCAAGGCTAGAGCTCTACCACTTGAGCCTCAGCACCACTTCTGGCTTTTTTCTATGTATGTGGTATCGGGGAATCGAACCCAGGTCTTCATGCATACTAGGCAAGCACTCTACCACGAGGCCAAACTCATGGCCCCAGTGATACATCTTTTTAAGCTTTGTTTAGCTTTTGTAGATGGGTACTAAGCTCATTCCTTTTTTTGTCATTATTGTCCTATTTTATATGCATTGTTATTTGCTTTCCTGATTTTTTTTCATTTTGGTTTGAGTTGTCTCATCTTATTATGAGGGAGCCCTACATTTTTTCCAGTCTTATTTTTCCTAGTTGGTAATAATCAACAGCTTTGAGAAGCCAATTGAATATGAATACCTCATTTGCCATATTATTTCAGCATTTATTATACTAATACTGAACAATAACTATATGCTAGGCTTAGGGACACAGCAGGCTATAAGCCAGGATCCAAGTCTATGCTGATAGAATTTGTACAGCAGGGAGCTGATATGCTTTAATAAGCTCTTATATCTAGAAGGATGTGTTATGGTAGCTTCAGGGCTCTGTGAGAGCAGGCATCTGGCACTCTTGCTAAGGGGGCAGAAAAAAATGTCAGAGGAAGTGTAATGATGGGTGACAATTGAGTTAACTTCAAAAAAGAATTTATGAACCATATTTCTTGAAAATAAATTTCATATAGATGTCTAGGGACAAACAAGATAGAAACTCAATGAGTTGAACATGAAACAATGGAGAAGTCAAACTCTATGGGATGATATTATACGTAAATGGTCATGTTGGAATTATTTTGTTTAGATTATATATAATAGTATATGTATAGTATATATACTTAATATTATATATAAAATGCCTAAAATAATAGCATTAGTTAGGTATTCAGGCTCATATTACCTGAAATCCATCTAGTGAGTTACACATTTACAACCCAGTGAGCAAGTTAGCTTACTGAATAAAGTTAGAATTTGAGTGATTTGTAACCTGGCCTGTGCCTTTTTCAACACATAACCCCTTACAAGTAAATGGTAGTTACCATCACAATTTCAATGCAATTAACAGCTATAGTAAATGACGTCACCATGAGAGCAAAATGAATGTTATGGTAAGTTTTTATGGATGTTCTCTGGGCAAATGAGTTGGCATGCTCTGCCACTATGTGGTTTTGTGGAGCACAAATTTGGAGGTATGTTTTATTCCTTTATATGAAAAAAATGAATTTGATGGAATTAATAGTATGTCTGTAACAATCTGTTAAACTTCTTTCTGTAGAGCCATTTTATGGTACATACACAGCATTATGTAACTAGTGAAGGAGAGACCAGCTCGGTCTCAGAATGTGTTCTGCATCTGCCACATGCCAACTGGAATGAGTTACTTCAACCTATATTTTCCCATCTCTACAACAGGAATAATAATTGTCATGTGACAAATGGGAGTCAGTTAAGATAGTGTATCCTAATAAAACGAAAGCACAGAGAATGTAAAACAAATACTAAGGATAGAGCAGATATGGTAACTAATGTCTCATTTACCTTGGAAAAATGTGCATCTCTGGGTCCTTCTTCAGGCTGACTACTTAATTCACTAGTACAGGCAGGACTTAAGACCAAGAACTCACATTTCACATACCAGGAAAGGATAATAGAGCAGTTGTTATTTAGAGGGAGCTGATAGTAATATGGAAATCTAAGAACTCTATTTCATTGGACTTCTTCCTTGATATGCTCTTGAATCTTCGTTTTACTTGATTCATTTTTTTA
This sequence comes from Megascapheus bottae, assembly GCF_031878675.1. Classification (NCBI taxonomy): domain Eukaryota; kingdom Metazoa; phylum Chordata; class Mammalia; order Rodentia; family Geomyidae; genus Megascapheus; species Megascapheus bottae. The sequence goes on from NC_143511.1 coordinate 23,479,190, forward strand.
TTTCTATTTTTTGTCAGTCCTAGAGCTTGAACTCAAGGCCTGGGTACTGCCCCTGAGCATTTTTTGCTCAAAACTAGCACTCTACTACTTGAGCCACAGTGCCACTTGTGGCTTTTTCTGTTTATGTGGTTCTGAGAAATTGAACTCAGGGCTTCATGCATGCTAATCAAGCATGTTACCACTAAACCACATTCCTAACCCTAATTGAATCCTTAATAATGATTTTTGAGAGCCTATGTACAGAAATTTTGCCTCATCAAAATTGTATCATGCTTGGTGCTGGTATCTCAAGCCTATAATCTTAGCTAACTCAGGAGGCTAAGATACAAGGGAACAAGATTTGAAACCAGTCTAGGAAGAGAAGTCCATGTGACTCCATCTCTAAAGTAACTAACAAAAGGCTGAGCTAGAGGCATGTCTTAAGCGGTAGAGTGACAATCTTGAGTTCAAACTCAAGTGTCTGTAAAAAAAGAGAGATAAAATGAATGTCTGTAGTTTCTTCATTTTAGCATTCATCAGTGAGGATTCTTATTTCCCAATAGTGCTTTAAAAATAACTTTACTGTTTTAGGTTGTTTTATTTTTTAATATAAGAGTCACTTGTTGTGGTCTTAAGCAGTCCCAATGAAACACTACTAGAACTTCCCAAACCAATACCTGTTAAGCTTCATTTTAAAGTAGTTCTTATTTTTATTTTTTTTTATTTTTTATTTTTTTGCCAGTCCTGGGTTTGAGCTCAGGGCTTGAGCACTGTCCTTGGATTTTCTCAAGGCTAGAGCTCTACCACTTGAGCCTCAGCACCACTTCTGGCTTTTTTCTATGTATGTGGTGCTAAGGAATCGAACCCGGGTCTTCATGCATGCTAGGCAAGCACTTTAACCACTAGGCCAAACTCCCGGCCCTATTTTTATTTTCTTACCTTTAAAAAATCTGAACTAAATGACATGTGGTCATTAGCAAAAAGCCATCATCTGTGTTCTCTGGTTCCTCAGCTCTAGAAGGGCTGTTAATTTGAAATTATATTGGGAGAAAATATATTTAACTGCAAGTTATAAGGCTTTTGTTTTCAATTGTGTTCAGAAGGTTTACCTGTATTTATCAAGACAGGCAGTAATATAAAGCAGAATCCCTCCAATTATTGGTAGTTTGAAACTTTAATTTCACCTCTCCTTTTTAGAATATTATGCATACTGATTACCTTGCTGGATTTTGCTTTAATGGGTAATGGTACTATTACTTTAGGATTGGCTACTTGGGAAATAATCAAGAAGGCAGAATTTCTCTTAGAATTAATTAGTTTCTGGTACCATGACTGTTCTTCCGAGCACGGAGGTGAGCATGTGTTTTCCGTGCTTTATCTTTAGGTCTTGGCAATGAAATGGCTATACTTGCAGATCTTCTCCAGGGAATCAGTTTTGTAATTATTCCCACATAAAGAAAACTAAAAACATTCTGCAATGAGAGCTATTCAAAGTCCTATGGATAGACAAAGGGAGAGAAAGAAACCTTGCCTGAAACCACTTCAGTCACACGTGACATGAGGTCTTTATGTAGACCTACATCTTTAATGTAGAAAGGGACCCGTCACTATGCATGAAAAGAAGGTTCTTCTTCTCTGCTGTCACTCTAAGTCACATGATCATAAAGCACATTGCTTCCCATAGCTGAGTCCTGATTCTTTCCCCTAAAGAAACGAGTGTCTCCCAACTCAGTAATAAACTCGAATTCATTAGTCAGCCGATTACAAAACAAAATCTAGTAGCTTACGGAATGATTCATAGGCACTAGGAACAAGGAAATTTACCTTTAAACAACAGAAATTTCTCCAGATCTGGTGGTGTCATGGATGGGAATATCAACAATAAATAAATAGTTTAGTCACAACAAGGAACTGGGAAATGAACTCTAAGACACAAGGCCTGCTCTTCCATTCAGCAATGACTGAACTCCTGTGGAAAATTCCTACAGCTTCTATGATCTATCCAATAATCTTGGCTATGATCAGTCTTAAAGACAAAGTATGAACCATCATACTGTGTCATCAAAAATAATCTTAAAAAAAACAATAATCTTTTGGTGGCAATATTAAAGTGAAGTCAGAGCTTCGTGCTTTTTCTATGCAAACTTGTAATTAGTAATTGTGTTTCCGGCATCAGTCCTTATAGTCCCCTATACATTATTCTTAATCATTTGTATTTTTTAATTTTCCCAAAGCATTTTGAGAGTTGTTTCTTATGTTTATATAGAATTATAATTTTCAATTATATAAAAATTGTATTTATGGGCCTGGAGTTTGGCCTAGTGGTAGAGTGCTTGCCTAGCATGCCAAAGACCCAAGTTTGATTCCTCGGTACCACATAAAAATTGTATTTATGGGCCTGGAGTTTGGCCTAGTGGTAGAGTGCTTGCCTTGCATGCCAAAGACCCAAGTTCGATTCCTTGGTACCACATACATAGATAAAAGCCGGAAGTGGTGCTCAGGCTCAAGTGGTAGAGCTCTAGCCTTAAGAAAGTCCAAGGACAGTGCTCAGGCCCTGAGCTCAAGCCCAGGACTGGCCAAAAAAATAAGTAAATAAAAATTGTATTTATAATTACAGTTATAGAATACATGTTATATATTGTACCCTACATAAGAATGTAATATGTATATTATGATAATATATAATAAATATATTGATATACAATAATGTACCATTTGTATAATATATGTTAACACATATAATTTATTCTATATAACTATAGAATATATTACATAAATCATGTACTATATTATTGTGTATTATATACAATATATAATCTATAGTTATAGGGTCAATATATAATTATATTATTAAAATGCTATTTGTAACCTTATATTTAATTGTTAGTGATATTGTAAAATCCATTTAGGGACTAGATGATCAGTAATATTTGTCAATATGCAACTTTAAAAAACTTCCTGAAAAAACTTCTAATGTCTACAAAAGGGAGAAAATAAAACCATCCTCTATTATCTCATTCCCATAGTTTAAACATGTTTGCATTCTGATTTCTTGACTACTTTTCTGGAGCATTTAAATGTAATCACTATGGTTATAATTGGTAAAAGTAAACTTTTAGCTCAGTGATATGGTCTTGTGTTCTGGCTATTCAATCTTTACAAATGTTCAGATATTTGTGTAGATACAAATAGGCTATTGTATTTGATTCCTAGGAGAGATGACTCCATGAAAAATTTGAATTCAGTTTCCATTACAACTTGAATCTAAGTGGAATGGCTTCAAGAACACTGTCTTAAGTAAAAATGCTATATTATTTCCACATCAAACTTCAAGGCATGAGTTGTAACTACAATTTATTTGCTATACCCCAACTCTGCATTTCTTATTGAAGCTGTTGGCTTTGTCCTTCAAGTACAACCACACAAAACAGGTCGTTTATGTAGTGATATGTTTCAGCTTTTGTCCAGGGTACCTGAGCTGGAGTCAGTGGTTTGTATGTTCATCATATGTTCATTAGGAAAATTCTCAGCTGTGATCTTTTGCATGGCAGAGTAGAAGACTGGCTTATGCCAAATAGGAGCATCTTTGTTCTCTGAGACTTTTGTTGTCAGTTGTGGGGCTTGACCCCTGGGCCCGAGTGCTGTAGTTTTATTGTCTTTATAAGCAGTTGTATGACAGAGTTACCATTCAACAAATCAGTTTATAAATACAATGTGTCCTGACTGATGTTCCTTGGTTTTCATAATTAAACTGGGGGACTCAAACATACTGTAGACAGGTTCTCTACCATTTGAGTTATCTTCCAATGCTTCTGTTTGAATTTAATTAAAAATAATGTTAATATTAAGGTGTAATACAGAGGGGCTACCATTTTGTAAGTCAGATAATGGGTACATTTCTTTCTTTGGACAATGTCACCCCTTCCTTTATTTTCCCTCAATTTCCCCCTCCCACCCCTGCCCTCAAGTTATAGAGGTCATTTTCCACTTAGTGTAGACTAAATTGCATTATTGCATTTGTTCGCCCTTCCTTCCTCCCTTTCTATGCTCCCTTATCCCCCTAGAGAAGACGAAAAGATCCAAAGCAAAAACAAACACTACCACCGACAGCAACAATTATGAACAACCAAAAAAAAAAAAACCCAAACCCCCATTTTTTCCATTTCCTGGAATTCATTTCCATAAATAGTACTTCAGATGTTCAGAGAAGTTACACCTTATGTTCCTCCTCTAATGGTATCCTCCTTTAGTTTGTGTATGAAGGCCTAGAGTCATGTATAGTTTATCATGTCCAGTTATAATTAAGATCTAGCTTCCACATATGAGAGAAAATATGTGTCATTTCCTTCTGTGAACTTGGCTTACCTCACTTAGCTTTTATTTTTGTTTTTTTCTTTATTTGTTTGTTTATTTATTTATTTATTTATTTATATTTTCCAGTCCTGGGCTTGGGCTCAGGGCCTGAGCACTGTCCTTGGACTTTCTCAAGGCTAGCACTCTACCACTTGAGCCTCAGCACCACTTCCGGCTTTTTTTTTTCTATGTATGTGGTACTGAGGAATCGAACCCACCAGGTCTTCGTGCATGGTAGGCAAGCACTCTACCACTAAGCCAAACTCCCAGCCCCTATTTTTGTTTTTAAGACATGGTTTCGCTGACTTTGTCCAGCTGGCCTCAAACTCTATTACCCCTACTTCCTGAGTAGCTAGGATTACAGGTATAGCCCATATCTGGATAATTTTATTTTCTAAAAATAACTTCCCTGTGGAAGGAAAGAAATGGGAGTTTAATGTATATTCCTATTATTGAGTGACCCACAGTATCTTTGAGTATAATGTGTTTAGGTACCTGCCAAATAGATAGTCTAATATAGTCAGAAACAACTGAGCAGCACAAAAATACGTTGCTTTTAACACCAAAAGCTTTCTTTTCAAATATTCTGTAGGAACTAGGCCAACTGATCAGATGTTTGAGTTCAAAAGTAAACAAAAGCCATTTTGAATCTCCTTTGAGACCTGCTACAGAGCCAACCTACCGTCCTTCCACAGTGCAAGCTGGTAAATGTGAATATTAAGAGTATTATAAAACTGGGTCTTAAAGGTTCCAAGTTGTAAAGTCTTTTTTGAAAGGATTAATCTGTCAAAAAGGCCATTAAAAAAAACTCTGAAATGAAGCCAGGAAGTCATTGCAAGCATTTTGTTTTGTGACTGAAGCCTGGGCTAAAGCTTGATTAGCTGCCTTAGGCTCAATCAGAAACCATTTTGGCAAATTTGCTTGAGTTCAAGAAATACTACCAAGTGACCCTCTCCTTAGACTGAGTTTGAAAAAAAACTGAAATTTGCTGCGTAACCTTTAACTCTAAGGACATCTTGCAATCCTAGATGAAGCTTGATACTGTTGGTGCATGCCCACAATTCTCACTACTCAGAAAGCTGAGATCTGAGGATTGCAGTTCAAAGCCAGCAAAGACAGGTAAGCCTGTCACACTTTTATCTCTAACTCAGTGTGTGCACAGCACATGGGCGTGTGTACACACACACACTCACACACTCACGACCATGCCAGAAGGAGCGGTGTGGTTCAGGTGGTAGCATGCTAGTCTTGAAAGCAGAGACAGTAAGCCCTGAGTTCAAGCCCCAAACCCTACTAAAATAATAAAGGAATAAATCCTAGATGAAAATATAATCACAAAGAAAAATTTCAAAACATTAACCATAATATTTTTCATTTGCAACTAAACTGAGAAAATGTATGCCCCAGAGTTTATCTGTGTTTTAAAGTAAAACGAGTACTGTTTAATATATGTGTTTTAATATATAGATGAATTAGATCAACTAAAGATATTGAAACATGTTTAAATTGTGTCTGTCAAAACTTCAGTGATTTCTCAAAAGTAATCTCTTTACCAAATGACTTTCTTTTGCTTTTTAAACTTTACTTTTTTGGGGGGGAGCCTTAAAATAGTATACTTTGGGGACTTAAAAAAGTGTGCTATCTTTTATCACTTATACCAAGGAGTTTCAATTCAATATGTCGGATTTATTTTTGTTGACGATTCTTTTTGGAGGCAGTTGAATATGAACTGAGTCTCACACTTACTAAGCATCACTTAAGTCATGTCCCCAACCCTTTTTGCATTTATTTTTCAGACAGAGCCTGACAATCACACCCAGGGCTAGCCTTAGACAGCAATCGTTCTGCCTCCGCCTCTTGCAGACCTGGAATTACAGGATTAGAGCTTATTTATCCTTGCCCAGCACCACTTATTTTCTAAGTGCTTGTTTAGAGAAAAGTCTGTCATTTCAACATTGATGAGAAGTTAGTAATCCATCTATCTATAAACTGAATCACTAAACTTGGCCTTGTTAAAATTTATCGATCAATACATTCTTGACACATAAAGGCAAAAAGAGGAAAATCAAATTTCAAGAAAACTGTGTTGAGAAGGACAGTTTATTTTTTCTTTCCCTGAAGTTCTTTTGGAGAAATGCTTTATATGATCAGATCGACAGAGACATTGCACCTTTGGGTAACAACTTTTTATAGAACAAGGAAGCGTGGTATTCTGACAGTCGTTAAGTTTTCAGACTACTTTGCATAATGTGAGATTTGAACTTGAGCTTATCAAGTTTATTCCAGGCAAAACTATTGTTAACCATTTTCTAGTCAGTAAGAAGGTACTGTCAAGACATTTTTTTAATACAAGAAAAATATTTTACAAGGACAGAATAATAAAGTGAGCGATCTGGCCGAACACAATGAATTTGTTTACAGCGTTGAGTTTCATCTTTGATATTGCTTTTACAATCACTGTTCTTTCTAAGAGACTCATGAGGAATACTATACAATGAGATTGTGAGATGGTTTAGATCTCTCTGCAAAATGATTATGATAAAGAAGAGCAAAGGAAGAAAAAAATGCTGCATTGCCTGCTCAGAGCATTATGCTCCTGTACTGAGGACAGAATCAGTTGGGCAGAGGCCAGCTAATGTTGGTATGTGACATAACTACAGACAGCATTCTCCATTTCAGCAAAACATTTGACAAATGCATACTATTGTCGGTCAAGATGCTATGCTGGAAAATCTTGATGGGTACAAATTCAGGCCAAAATGTAAAAACCCTAGTGCTGTCTTTGTTTGATCAAGAGGATGGGTATAGAGAATTTAGTACACTATGACATATTATTATTTATTTATTTATTTATTTATTTTTGAGGGTCATGGGCACTATTCTTTAGAAATGAAAACACAATGAAGTCTAATCAACCACCAGCAAAATGATTGTCCTAAACTGTGGGGTTTGTTTCTCTAAATGTTTAGTTTAGATTATTTGTACCTCAATACATGTTTTGGTTGTCTATTAAAAGCCTTAAAGGTTTTAGCATATTTTATAAATTTAAGGAATACAGTGGCTATATAACCTCTGAAAATATAGAAGCTAGTCTTGGGGATGGAACTCAGGGCCTGCGTTCTTGTTGTCCCTGAGCTTTTTTCATTCAGGGTTAACACTTTATCAATATTAGCTATAGATCCAGTTCTGACCTTTTTCTCTTTCCTTTTTTCTCTCTTTCTCTCTCTCTCTCTCTCTCTCTCTCTCTTTCTTTCTTTCTTTCTCTCTTCCTTCCTTCCTTCCTTCCTTCCTTCCTTCCTTCCTTCCTTCCTTCCTTCCTTCCCTCCTTCCTTCCTTTCTCTTTCTTTCTTTCTTTCTTTCTTTCTTTCTTTCTTTCTTTCTTTCTTTCTCTCTCTCTCTCTCTCTCTCTCTCTCTCTCTCTCCTTTTCTTTCCTCCTCCCTCCCTCCCTCCCTCCCTCCCTCCCTCCCTCCCTCCCTCCCTCCCTCCCTCCCTCTCCTTCTTTCTTTCTTTCTTTCTTTCTTTCTTTCTTTCTTTCTTTCTTTCTTTCTTTCTTCTCTCTCTCTCTCTCTCTCTCCTTTTCTTTCCTCCCTCCCTCCCTCTCTCTCTCCCTCCCTCCCTCCCTCCCTCCCTCCCTCCCTCCCTCCCTCCCTCTTCTTTCTTTCTTTCTTTCTTTCTTTCTTTCTTTCTTTCTTTCTTTCTTTCTTTCTTTCTTTCTTTCTTTCTTTCTTTCTTTCTCCTAGCCTGGCCTCAAACCTCAGTTCAGATCTCAGCCTCCTGAGTAGCTAGGATTGTAGCTGCTGGCACCTGGCTCACCTCTGAAAATATAGAACAGGCTGTGTTTTACCAAGGTAAAAACAACTGATTATTAGTGACTTCTTATAATAAAAGTTTGATCCTTTATCTTCATCCATTACAGGTTGTTAGAACCCAAGCCAGGGGATTTACTTCATAAAGTTTCCATGAGTTTAAGAAAGGTTAGCAGCTCAAAGAACTAAGACAGATGTCACTACAGCTACAAATTCAATAGTCTGACATCCTAAGAATGTTTGACAAATAGATACCAAACATATTTAAGGCCTCAGCATATTTTTGACTTAAGACTTCTACTTATTTTGAGCTATTGTAATCCTCTGCTAGGAGGGTCCTACATGTGTACTAATTCTTACAAATGAGAGAAACCATGGGTCCTATGTTCCTTTGGGTCTGACTTACTTCACTTAGTAAGATTTTTTTCCAAGTCTTTCCATTTCTTTACGAATGGGGCCAAATCATTCTTTCTGGTGGCAGCATAGAATTCAATTGTGTATAAAGTACCACATCTTCTTGACCCAAGGGTCTACTGAGGGGCATTTGGGTTAATTCCATATTTTCACTATGGTAAATAGTGCCACAGTCAACATCATTATGTTAGTGACTATAGTATGTCCTTGTTTCTGCCAAGGAGTGGGATTGCTGGGTCATAGGGGAATTCAATGTTTAGTCATTTGAGGAATCACCATACTGCTTTCCAGAGTGGATAAACAAGTTTACATGTCCACCAACAGTATAGTTAGTAACAATCCCTCCTGGCCACATCTGTTGTTATTAGATTTCTTAATAATGGAGTGAGGTGGAATCTCGAAGTTGTTTTGATTTACATTTCTTTTATGACCAGAAATGTGGAGCATTTCTTCAAGTGTCTATAGGCCATTCTTATTTCCTCTTTGGATGAGACTAAATGAAATAAACTCTAGGATGTGGAAACCAGGTTTGTTTTGTATGATTGTTGTTCTTAATGTACTATGTTATTTCTCCTCCCTTTTTTGCCATTATGGTTAATCTCATGTTGTTACTGTGTCTGACTTTGTTACCTGGTATATTATATATATGTTTATTTGTTTATTTGAAATACAGAAGGGAAGGGGAGAAAACAAGATGATTGGGAGGGCACAGGGGAGGGAAACAGGGATAAAAACATGAGAAGAGTTATCAATGTGTGAGAAGTAATCCACCTACTACCTGGCAAATGTAACTGTAACCCCTCTATAATTATCCAGATAATAATTTTTTAAAGACTTCTATTTATTTTTTCAACATTGTACAAAAATTTAATACAATTTTTGTGACTACAGGACCAGAAATACAAACCAAACCAAGTCCTTTTATGTATAAGATAACAAGTATCTTCTTTGTAATAATTATAAGGGCATATCTCAGAAATTAGCAGAAGGTACTTCCTTGCTAGTTCTGTCTGGACACATGTGATTATCATGATTCTGTACAAGTTGATGATTAAAAATGAAGATGAATGGAAATATTGACAAGAAATATCTCTGATTAATACTTACTCAGATATCTTTTGAAATAAAATTATTTTGTTTTAACATTCAGCTGTTTAAAGATAAAATATGTTTGGATAAATGAGCTTGAAAAAATACATGACAAATGACTTTGAGTTTATAAGCAGACATGCTTGGAGGCTTGTTTAATGTGTTTACAGGGAACCTGAGTCACTAAATGATGGGATCTGAACTCCTAAATCAAAGTGACAGCAATATCCCAAGAATGTGATGTTCTATCCTAAAAAGCACATGGGTAGCTGGCATCTGGGGAGGGTGATTGGTGCCTAACACATGGAAAAACAGTCATTTAGATGCTGGATACAGTCTTTATCTAGTGTCCTTTCCCATTACAAGATGAGATTTTTAGTTGGACCATCTATATGGTCTACTCAGGTTCGATATGTAGCTCAACTATTACCTGACTCCAGAGGCTGGGAGTATGAGGGATTGACTGGCACCTTGTGTTCATCAACATCTCAATTGTCAGCAAAAAGTGGAGAAATATTTCAGGTATATAAAGAGTAAAGCACAGAGAACCATAAGAAAAGTAAGATACAATAGATACCTATTAAGTATAATAAAAAAAGTTTCCTATTGGCACATTATTTTATTATTCTAAGTATTTACATTTGTGCTTCTGTATCTTCTAACTTTTCATTTTCATATTACCTGTGTGTGTGTGTGTGTGTGTGTGTGAGAGAGAGTGTGTGGGTGTATATGTGTCTGTCTGTCTGTCTATCTGTCTGTCTGTCTCCTGAGGCTTGAACTCAAGGCCTAGGCACTGTCCCTGAGCTTTTTTGCTCATGTTTAGCACTTTACCACTTGAGCCACACCTCCACTTTGGCTTTCTTGTAGTTGTTTGAAGTTAGGAGTCTCAGGATGCCTGGCGTGGCAAGCAATCATGATCCTCAGATCTCAGCCTGCTGAGTAGCTAGGATTATAGGTGTCAGCTACAGGTGCCCAACTTTATTATTGAGTATTTTTTTTTCAAGCTATCAGTATATAGGTATAATTTATCTCCATCAGTATCACCCCCTTTGTCTTTTCCCAGTCCTGCTGGAGGCAACAGAAGTATGGAAAGTTGAAGCATCTTGCTCAAGGTGATAGGACAAATAAAGTGATGACGTATTTGACTCTGGCTTTGATCCTAGCATCACTGTGATAATCACGTATAATCTCATAGACAGTAGGGAAAAAGGAATAACCAGATCAGAGAAATGTTCTTGAGCCTTTTAAATGTATGCATAGAATAAGTGTCAGCTAATTCTGGATCTAGATGAGTCCAGGTCCTGCCTTCACAGTGTTTTCAGTATTGGAGAAGTAAAAGAGCGCATCAAATAGCATTTGGTACTTGCAGAGATAGGCCAGTGATAAAACCATTATAAGAACATACGTGTAGGTGTGAGGGTGGATAATGTAGAAATAATATTGAAGCTATAACTTGAAAGATGAATGTGCTGTGAAAGGCATGGGTCAAGAAAGAGGGTTGTTTCTAGCAGGGGAAGCAAAGAGTAAAGAGCTTGAAGCCGATGTTACCCTCTGCTCTGCTGTCCAACTGGCTACTTAGTGTGGGGATTGGATACTTGGACTATAATAAACAAAGTGATGTGGCTCTCAAACCAGAAGGGAGTGGGCTGGGAAATGCCGATTGGATTGAGAATTGTGACTGGATTGTGATTCCATCTGCTGTAAAATTCACCCTATATTTTGCTCCTAATTTATCTTGAATTTTAAGTTGACTTGATTCAAGGATACCTGTAGAGGAAAGCAAGTAATTATGAGACCCAATGGGAAGTTTTGATTCCTGATGGAAGCAGAGAGCTTACTTTGTTAGACATGAAAGGTTCTGACCTCCATGAAGGCCCCCATCACTGGATGGGGTTTGGTGCCATCTTACAAAGCCTGCATGCTCTGGGAGCAGCAAGGCATGCCTGGCCATGAGCATTGGAGGGAATGCTGAGTGACATAACACCATCAATTGCTTGCCTATTTGAAAAAAAATCTTTTGGAAGTATGGATAGATTCTCAAGAACTTGTGGCAGAAAGACCTGGCAAGACCAGTAAGGTTCATTAGGTGTCTCCTTTCACACGTGAACCCTGTGACCAGGTATCTGTTAGAAGTCAGGACACCATTTGTATGTATTTTACAACAAGTTCATAGGTCAGATGCTATGATAACAAACTCCAATATAGAAAGTCAATACTGTTGAAAAGAATATAAACAGAATTATCATTTGTCTATTCTTGCATAGTGGTAGATCGATGCTAGTCTTTCTAAGAAAAAAGAGTGAATTTTGAATATAATAAAAGTCAGAAGTTTTGTTGCATTTGAATTGCTTTTCTAAATATTCATGTGGGAAACTTTTGTTTTTAAACTTTTATAAATTTTTCTTCAGTATTATGGGATATTTCTAGTAAAGGGTAAATGTCTATAATACAATTAGCACCTGTGTGTACACTACTCAGTTCAGATCTTCCCAGTATTAATTTGAAATGTACAGTCTTAGTCACCTATGGTTCTTCCCACCCTTTATTTTCAGGGATCATAGCTATAGAACCCTTGTTCTAGAAAAAACAGTATTTCATAGTAGGAATTAGTCCATTGTATGAAAGTGGCCAGTCTCTGGAGATGGGTTGCAGTTTTAGAATTTGACAAACTAGGGATCCAGAGTATTGAAATTTTAGAAGTAGTGTCATGGGAGAAACTAATTTCCTTGTCATCATGCACAATAGTGCTGTCAGTGCATCCATCAATGCTTGACAAAGGGTACATTTAACAGATTTAATTAAAAATGCATCACAGCTTTCCCTTTCATGGATTATACAAACTACTTGTGTGATTATGGTTATAGCTCATGGTGATTTCTCCTGATAAGATATGTCAAATCAGAAGAGTTAAAAATCACTTTTGGGGCTGGGAATTTGGCCTAGTGGTAGGAGTGGTAGGAGTACTTGCCTAGCATGTACAAAGACCAGGGTTCGATTCCTCAGTACCACATACATAGAAAAAAGCTGGAAGTGGTGCTGTGACTCAAAGGGTAGGCCCAAGGATAGTGCTTAGATCCTGAGTTCAGACCCCATGACCGGAAAAAAAAATCACTTTGATTTATTCTTTGACCTGTTGATTGAATAGATAATTTGTAAAAAGAGAATATATGATAAAGTTTTAGCTTCCATGAAAGTTTATTCGTGAGGCTCACATTTGTGTTCTACAAAGTGAATGCTGTTAGAATATAGTAACAGACCCCAGGACCCTGTGTTTTCCTCTCTCTTCTGAAGCAGTGTGAAAAACACAAGAAGACACAATGTAGGCAAATAGCTGCTATGTGACCCTCCATACAATTTTGGGATTGGCTAAAAGGTATTTGAAAAAGTTGATTATCATGTTTAAATGGACTCTCAAAAGAATATTATTTATCCTTAAATATAAGGTTGAATTTATATTATTTTGTTTATGGAAAATTTGTAAATTCAATATATTTTAGCTGCATATATTTGTTTTTCTGTAAGTTGTGAGGCTTGAACTCAGAGCCTTGGCACTGTCATAGATTAGAGCTCTACTTCTTTAAGCCAAAGCTCCACTTCCAGTTTTCTAGTGATTAATTAGAGTTAAAAATCACACAGCCTTTCTTAGTGGGTTGGGTTTCATATAGTGATCTTTCGATCTGAGCCTCCAAAAGCGCTAATATTACAGGTATGAGCCATCAGTACAGTGCTAATACCTGGTATTTTAAAACCAAAACTCACTCTCCATTAATGAAACTCATTTACTAAATATTACACTCAAGTTTCTTTTATAGAATTCTTATTTACTTATTTTCTGGGATATGATTCATTTCTGAATTTTATTGTATGGAACACTGACAAACCTAGTAGAGGTATCTGTTCTAATTGTGTTTTAAGGTGGAAGGGTCCCTAAATGCTCTACAAAGAACAAGTACTCTTATGAAAGGAATACAAGACCTTAGTATTGAAAGCAGCATTTTATATCTTTTCAGAGTTAGAAATATTAACATGAACTACATTTTGATTCCTTGAAAATAAATAGGTAATTTCAGAGCCATCCTAACACTGATGTATTTGTTTCTCCAAATTTTCATTGCTTTCACCTCTAGCTTTTTTCTCATACTTACTTTATTATATAAACCTTGATATTTTATTAATTTTTATTTATCTTTAAGTAGTTGGACATAGAGGTTGCAATTGAACATGTCACTTTGAGAGTATGATGCATTTTGATCTAGCTTTTTTAACTGAAACATTGTTCAGACTTGAAAGACATAAAATGCATTCTTAAATATTTATCCTCAATTATAGCATGTCTGTGAATCTCAGAAAGGTGAGATTTACAGCCTACAATGTTTTGGCTGGTGCTGGCAGAACTGGTTAAGCACCTGCAGAAAACTAAAGTTGGATGCTTCTTTGTCACCCTGCACTAGAATTAACTCCAAATCGATCAAAGACCTCGAGGTAAAAGCCGACACACTGAAAACTTTATAAGAAGGAATAGGAGACACACTAGGCCTCCTTGGCACAGGTCAAAACTTTCTTAATAAGGACCAAGAATCACAACAAATCAGAGAAAGGCTGGATAAGTGGGACTGCATTAAACTGAAGAGCTTCTGTATGGCAAAGGACATAGCTAGTAAATTAATTAGGAAGCCTAAAGAATGGGAGATATTCACTAACCATACAATGGACAAAGGCCTCATATCTAAAATATATCAACAGCTCAAAAAATTGAATCAACCCAAAACTAATCCCCAAAGTAACAACCATCCCATCAAAAAATGGGCCAAAGACTTAAAGAGAGTTTTCTCTGAAGAAGAAACAAAAATGGCCTATAGGCACATGAAGAAATGCTCAACATCTCTGGTCATAAAAGAAATGCAAATCAAAACAACTCTGAGATTCCACCTCACTCCAGTTAGAATGGCCTGGATCAAGAAATCTAATAACAACAGATGCTGGAGGGGATGTGGCCAGGAGGGATCACTACTACACTGTTAGTGGGAGTGCAAACTCATTCAACCACTATGGAAAGCAGTATGGCAGTTCCTCAAAAGACTAAACATAGAACTCCTCTATGACCCAGCAATTCCACTACTAGGCATTTATCCAACCGTCCAGAAACAAAGGCATATTAAATCCACTAGCACAACCATGTTCATTGCAGCACTATTTACCATAGCAAAGATATGGAACCAACCCAGATGTCCCTCAGTTGATGAGTGGGTTAACAAGATGGTATTTATACTCAATGGAATTCTATGCTGCTGTCAGAAAGAATGACATATCCCCATTTGTAAGGAAATGGAAAGACTTAGAAAAAATCATATTAAGTGAAGTAAGCCAGACTCAAAGGAACATAGGCTCCTTTTAAGTTTTCTTTATTGACATTTGCCTCTGTGCATAATAACACATTGAAATCATATAAATTAAGTAGATTGAATAGATATGGCAAAAACCTGTGGACAAAGCATTTCTCTATGTACTGACAGAAAGCAAATAGTCTGAAAGAAAATGCAGATGCTTATGAGCATTAATGATGAAACAAAATTCCAGCAGAGGTACAGAAACATTGAATGCTAACTGAATGCACATTTTAAATCAGGCATTTCTTCATCCATCATGCTTTATCTTCCTAACAACATAATGGCTGAGTGACTAAATAAATTATTGTCCATCTGGGTAGACCTTTCAACAACTAAAATGCAATCCAGGTGTGACACTGCCATAGAAGAAACACATCAGGATAATCCTCTTAAACAAACAAACAAACATAGAGCCACCACTCATTGCATACCTTTATATATTCTCTGGCACCCAGATACATATACTCTTTGGGAGATTTGCTTAATTAAGCATTTTCCCAACATGTATCATTCATGGTTTTGTCATATTTCTTTACAAGTAATGGAAACATTTATATCCCAACCATCTTGTGCCCAGAAAAGGGACATGGAAAACAAAATCTTTTTCTGAAAAGCACTCCCATTAACACATGTCTGTCATAAACAACTACTTTCTTCAACAACTACCTCCTCCCCTGCTCTCCCAGTCATGCATTTCCTTAGTATACAGCTGGTTCTTTGTTTAACTCAGACACCAGAATGAAAGGCTTCTGCTTAGTGGCTCCATTATTCTTCTGAAGTCACTGATTCCTAATTAAAACATGTTTCTCCCTGAATCTTTCTCTAGTTATTAGTACTAATAATTTCCTTTTGGAGAAAGCCTAGTTAAGAGTTTGAGATCCTTGAAAGTAATCAGAAATCAGCTTTCCATGAAGCAAATGCAAATGAGTTATTTCCCATGTCCAACTTTGTATTTTTATGTTATATTTCTATTAAAGCACACACCTGCAACTATAAAAGCACTAGGTAAAAGTTTCTGTGCATCAATGTGTGTGTGTGTGTGTGCGCGCGTGTGTGTGTGCGTGTGTGTGTGCACATGTGTGTGGGAGTGTGGTTAGCTTGAAATAAGAATCTCATTCCTAGGTTGGCTTTGAATTCCTAAGTAGTTCAGGATGACAGGTATGAGATCACCAATACCCAGATGCCCTTGGTAAAATTATAGATCAAGAGAGACAAATTGGGGCTGAAGTAAAAGCAGATGTAGCAAGAAGAGGTTACAATTTCTTATTTTAGCTGTCTGTCTGTCTGTCTATTGGTAGGTCCTAGGGCTTGAACTTTGGGCCTGAATGTTGTCCCTGAGCTCGTCAGCTCAAAGTAGAACACTAGTTCTACCACTTGAGCCACAGCACTGCTTCCGTATTTTATTCTTTTGTTGTTGTTGTTGTTTGTCTAGTTTATTTTTAAATTTATTTAGTTCAGTGTATAGAGGTGTTAGTTATATTTGCCAGATAGAGGGTGCATAACTTCTCACACATTGTATTTTATTCTTTTTTATTTTTTCATATTTTATTCTTTTAAAGTTGATATTTGCTGGGAACCAGGGGCTCACACCAGTAATCCTAGGTACTCAGGAGCCTGAGATCTGAGGATGGTGGCTTGAAGCCAGCCTGGGTTGTTTAAAGCCAGCCTGGGCTGAAAAGTCCCTGTGAAACTCATCTCCAATTAACCACTCAAAAACCAGAAGTGAGCTATGGCTGAAAGTGGTAGAGCTCTAGTCTTGAGTAAAAGAGCTCAGGGACAGCACCCATGCTCTGAGTTCAAGCTCCACAACCACCCTACCAACACCAAAAGTTTATATTTAAGTTACATGTACATCCAAAAGATGGATCCTGTCCTGTTTCTCTTAACTTTATTCAGTCTTCAACACCTCCAAAATGCTTCAAACCAAGTTCCTTAGAACTTTGTCATAGATACATGTCAGTCTATATAATATTATACCTGTAGAGTATGTATCACATCAACTTCCCTATGATCCCACCATACCACACCTGGGCATCTCCCCTGAGCATCATAACCCAGGATATGATAAGAACACCTGCTCAGCCATATTCATCTCTGCCCTATTCACAATAGGCAAGAGATGGAAACAGCCCAGATGTCCCACTGCAGATGAATGGACACAAATAATCACACACACACACACACACACACACACACACACACACACACACACAATGGAATTCTACATAGCCAACAGACAAGATAAAATAATGGCATTCACTGGGAAGTGGAAGAAATTAGAATGAATCATGTTGAGTGAGACAAGTCAAGACCAAAGGAACAAATGGTGCATGGTATCCTTAATATGTGGATATTAGATCCAAACAGTACAAGAGTGATGACTGAATATTTGGGTGCCCAAGGTTGTGGGCATAGTCTTGGATACATAAACATAACTACAGACATAAAAATAGTTGTTTTCTTTAGCAAGCTAATAGTTGGATTGTTTTTGAATGACTTGGTTGATAGTTGGAGTAATAGTCAATTGCTTTGACTATTTCCTTCTGGACAGATAAGTCAAGAATCATGTAGCTGTTGTAAACACTTTCTGTTGCTTGTTTGCAGCTTCTACACAGTTGCAGGTTTTCTGTACTGTTTTCTTGTTACTGTTATCTCTGTCCTGTAGAAATCATAAGTTAAAATCTCATGTAAGTGTAATAAGATAGTTTTATTTGATTCAGCACCTCTCTCTAGTGAATTGCTCATTTCATTTACTATGCCAAAGAGCATGAGCTCTTCTTACTTCTAAAAGAGATCAAGGTATTTAATATTGAAGCCACAAACTAGTTTTAAGTATAATAGATTCTATTTGATATTAGATCTCACCTGACAATTTCTATGCATGTTAGTTTGATTTGAAAAATACATACTAAATTTGAAAGAAAAGCTCATTTTCTTAGAAAACAAAATTTACTTGATTATTCTTTCAAAAATATCTTGCTCACTCATTTCAGAAGAAAAGTGTTGGAACTTATTTAAGATTTCTGTCTTATTTCTTTAGAATTGTCCCTATCAGTGATAGCAGAGATTCTTTCATACTATCAAGTTAGGGAGTGTTCAGTATGAGTCCTATTTTGAGAGTACTAAATATATGAGAATTTAACTAATAGTTTTGGGGTTTAGGGATGGCTATTCACTTTATGAAGTATTTTGTCTTTTTTTTTTGCCAGTCCTGGGCTTGAGCTCAGGGCTTGAGCACTGTCCTTGGACTTTCTCAAGGCTAGAGCTCTACCACTTGAGCCTCAGCACCACTTCCGGCTTTTTTTTCTATGTATGTGGTACCATGGAATCGAACCCGGATCTTCATACATGCTAGGCAAGCACTTTAACCACTAGGCCAAACTCCAGGCCCGAAGTATTTTGTCTTTGACATTGGCTTTGTATAAATGACCTTCTTGATACTTTGAAAGAAGATTTAATCTAAAATGTTTGACTTTCCAAGTTCCTATGCAGAGGTCTCGGGAAGGGAAAGAGCCTTACAGCAATGTGCAATCATCAGTATTACTAAATAGCACCTTACTAAGGTATTAAATGAAAGTATTACTGAATAGCCAGTCTTACTAAGGATGGGGCCAGACCTTGTTGTCAACAAAATTACTCATATATCTACAGTTCATGCGCTGATAATTCATAACATTGGTTGTAGTTGCTATTATCCATAGTTTCTTTTAACTCTCTGAAATGTTCCTCTAACTTTATTTCCATAGTTTATTTCTGACTCTAGGCAGTTCAGTTTTAATGAGCAACTAAATTTTCTAATGTGAGGCAAAACTCTATAATAATTGATCACCAATTACGGATATTTCTGAAATGATATTTTCATGAGATCAGTACTGGTTAGAATAATAATGGCATAAACAATCAATAAAGGATGGGGGGATAAAAAGAACATGGTAATTGCATGTTAGTAGACAAAGCCTTGAAACTGAACTATTCCTGTAGAACTATAAAGGAAGTAATATTTAAGATAATAAAATAAAAGCACATATAATCAGATTTGGTAACTGGATGGAAATGGCTATGGTTGGATGGTACAGGAAGAGGCCACTTGGGGAGAAAGATGGTTGTTGAATAAAAAGTAAGCTAGCTAAAAGAAAATACAATTTGAGACAGTAGATTGTAGTTTAGGGATATGGCCGGGGATAGAAATGACTATTTGGGATTCATTCTCATAGAAGTGATAGATGGAATGCTGAGAGCAGGCAAGACAGGGTTACTCATCATCTGTAATAGAGAAGATGATGTTATGGTAATTCTGTGGCACAAATTCACAGCAACATTTTGCCTGAAAATAGTTTAGTATGACTTATATCCCTGAATGCATTTCTGGATTTGCCTCTTTGCCTGAATAGTTTGCAACTTATGTATATTAACCAAAATATAGTCTTTCGGATTTAAAAAGGGAGGAAAAATAATAGCTTGGGATTTCTCTACTGCTTGCTTATTGCTATTCTGTAGAAACGAGTGAGTAAAATGTTAAGCAGGTTGCATAGAAGAGCTGTGATTGATTCTCATGCCTCTCTCTGGGAATTGCTCTGTTGGTTGATGTTTTCTTTGTTAATTTTCTTACCGAGTGTTACATTTACTTGCAAAAGGAACTTCCTACCTTTAAATATATTATCTCTTTTTGTACTTACATTTTATGAGTAGGAGAGAAAATAATTTTATTTCTGAGGACTTCTTTCTCATTTCACATTTTTACCAGCAAGCTCTTACTTTTGGTCATTATCACTAGCATTTCTGTTCTTAAGGTAGCAAGTACAATACTTCTTGAACATTGTTACCCCTCCCTAGCTGATTTTACTCATAAACACTGCAACATAAAGGATATCTTCAACAATGTGTTGTGTGCAACATAGACAGCTACATGGTGACTGTTGGGATGGATAGACCATTGTTGAGATAGTTACTATCTTCTCCACATCATCTCTCCACTACAATCTTTAGCACCTATCATTAACCTTTGAGACACCCATCACCTTATTGTGTGTCTCTGAAAACAAGTTGAGATGGTAATCTATGCTTTCTGTATTACACTGTACTGAAACTCTATTCCTTGTTATTAGAAAAATAATGGCAGTAATCAGTTCTAACTCTTAGGAGATAGTATGATCATTAGAAATATAATAACAGGTAGGTGGCTGGCATTCAAATAAGTGATACTCATTATCCTTCATTTAGTCCAAATGATTAGTGTTAAGATTCTGAATTTCCACAATATCCATCATGGATGAATCTATGCAATGATTATAAAGTTTTTCTCTCTCTAAAGTAGGTACCTCCCCCCACACAAAGGTTTTGTTAGTCTAATTGAGTTCCTGTGTGTTCTTGAAAGTAATTAAAGTGTATCATCTTTGTTTTTTTTTAAATCTGCAATTTAGAGTTTTACTTGAAATCAGACTGCAGGTTCTGCTCTAGTTAGTAAAGATGAGTAAATTGTTGTTGTGTGTGGTCTGACAGGCCCTGGGGTTGCCTGCATGAGGGAGGCAGTAGGCCTGCTTTTCTGGAGGATGCTTTATGGATGCTATGTTTGGAACATTCTACAGCTGCTCTGAGACTGAGATTGCAAGTGGGTTGGCTTTTTCTATTGTCTTGCTAAATTTGTTCCCTTTTTTCCTTTCAGTTTTTTTTCCTACTCTGCCAACTTACATCCCACAATTGCTTCAAATTATAACTTTGCATATGATGCTTTGAAGAAATTTTCTATATTTATTTTTACAAAGATTCAAGAGTATTTATGTTGGCATTATTGGGTTTTGTGCACATAAAAGGTACATGGAAATGGATGTAAGAACCATAAACACATTTTACCACCTTATTATAGGGCTAGAATATCTAAAATTCAAGGGCCATGTATATATCCCTTTTCCTTGAGCTAAAGAATGCAGGAATGGTTATGGAAAGCTATGTGAGCATCTAGAATGTTGGTTTGATTTTAGACATATGTGCTTATGGTAATGGATTATGTTGATTGCTCCAAGCAGTGGTTTTTCAACCTATCTTTTAACCCTTCCCACCTTTATTCAAATTCATTCAAGCATCCAAATTGTAAGCTATAGGCAGTGGCTATAATTAAAGTGGCTTTTGGAGATTTATGCTATATTCCCAAGCCTTATTAATTCAGTTCTAATCAATTGAGAGCAGTGGCTCATACCTGTAATCCCAGCTACTTGGGATTACAGGTTCAAGGTTAGTAAGGCAAAAAATAAGTGAGATCCCCATACCAGCAAGAAAAATACTACTGGGTGTGGTGGCCTGTATTTATTATCTCAGCTACATGAGAAGCATAGATAACAGGATCTTGTTCCAGAATGTTAGAGGCAAAAATATAAACAAAACCCCAAACCCCATAATACCTTGAAAATAATGAAAGCAAAATTGGTCTTAGGATATGGCTCAAATGTAAAATACCTGTCTAATGATTGTAAGAACCTGAGTTCATACCACAATACCACAAGAGTCAGAGACAGAGTAAGAGTGAGAGAGAAAGAACACTATTGAAGAACATCAGATAACTGAAATAATTTTATTCTGATATCCACAAAATACTTGTTAGTTTTATTAGACTCTGAATAAAATTGACAATTAAAGAGCTAATCACTTCTCTCCAGGTGCCAATTTCAGAGGCAAAACTAAACAAATGGGAACTAAGAATGAACAATGGAGGATGTGGATAATTAAGTAGAACTTCATTGCCGTTCTGGGGTGGGAAAATTGTAGATGCTTTTAACAAAGCTAGTAAGTGTAAGCTTTGTGCTCAATATAGTAGCCCCACTTTTCCACAGGTAAGCATCCCAAGAACACAGCTGATATTCAGAACACTGGATATACTGTATTTTTCCATATAAATACAAACCCCAAACAATGTTTATATGTTAGGCATGTAAGAGATGAACAGCAATAACGAACAGTAAAGCAGACCAGACAGCAGCCCATACTACAGAAATGATACCTTATTTTCTCTTAGCATTTCACTCTACTGTCCTCATCACAGTTGACTGCAGATCACTGACACTGGAGTAAGGATGAACTTGTCCTAGTGTTTTTTTTGCTCACTCCCAATCATTCTCAGAAGTAGCTCTATTGCCAGTCCACTCCTTTAGAAAAGGAAATGGTCAAGTAACGTGTGGAAAAACATTGGAGCTGAGTTTTGAAACATGTAAGTCCACATGTCATCATTCTACTTTCCCAGCATTCAGCCTTATCCATATATAAGCATGGAAGATACTGGTATCTCAAGCATGGCAATAGGGATGCATTTCTTTTTGTGACAGCATCCAAAGCAATGGGTAAAACATAAACAAGATCTGTAGTGCGATGTAAGATACACTCAAAATAAGTTGGTTGAATGAAAATTGGTGTTTGGAAAGCAGCTTTATAAACCTTATTGCTGATCAGAATTTATTGTAAAGGACAATGAGGTTCTCTGACTAGTAAAGATGGGAAAATTTGTCCAAGTCACCAAGTGATTAGTCCAGTCCTAGAACCAATCTTAGAATAAAATTCGGTCTGTAAACCTCCTTTCTATCCAGATGGGGTTTTTTTTGTTTTTATTGTTTGTTTATTTGTTTGATGATTTTAGTCATAATTACTTAACTGATTATACTGGTTAACGGCAATTTCAGAATCTATAATAATGATGCATGTTGAACAAAGGAATGTTGGATGAGTATTCAACACTAATTACTATGGAGACCTGATGAGTACTTATTGTTTTACTTTCTATGCTATGTAAATAGACTTCAACTTGAACCTTTTAATTGGTCATTATATTCTGCTCAAATAATATTTTGCAGAAGAATTCAAGCTTGTTGGCATGACACCTGCGGACACTCATTTATTCATAGTGGTAGGCAGCTTTTAGATCACGGGAGCCAGTTAATTGTTTTACCTTGGCTAATTAGCTAAAAATGTGCTGTGCTACTGCTTGAAATTTCAGAGATCATACTGCAGTCACACTATGACCTAGTGGTTGCTATGCTCTGGCCTGAATAAAGGTGAAGAGCTGGTGAGGAAAGGATCATGAAGAAACATGAGATGACACAGAAGAACACCTTAGAGACAAACATGGATGGTCTGAGCTTGGCAGAATGTGCCAAAAAAGGAGGAGAAATTAGAGAATGAAGAAAAGGGATGAGGACATTTTGCCTCTGTTGCTCTGGTCCCATGGTCATTTTCCTTTTTTCCTCAGAAACCTGACCTGCTACATCTTTTGCTGATGCCATCTGCAGTCATTTTCACTCGTTTTGATGTACAGAAGGCAAGCCATCTTCACAAAGAGCCCTGTCTAGCAATGCTACAGAGAGAACACAGCCTCTGGGCAGACAGACAGGCTGTGTGCAGGGCTGTGATTTCCCTTGAGTTACTTCATGTTAAATGCTGCACCAAGCAGACATGCATGAACCTATCCCACTTGCATTCTTTTTGAAAGCAGGCAAGATGTAATAATACATCACAACATTTTTTTGAAGTGATGATGACATTGGCTTTCAGGAAGACATGAGTAGGCACAGATTGCTTGCAGGGGTAAGGCTGATTTCTGAAGGATGCTCAGAGGATGTTGGAGAGATCTGAAGAAAGGTAGAGGAAACTCAGAAAAGGTGTGTGTTTTGTTCTAGATACACAGAGTTAAAAAAAAAAGGATACACCATCTAAACCCTTTGAAAGACTTGTGCAATTGCTGTATGATTTGGGAGTTAAAAACCAGTAGGTACTTTGTTCTCTGCTTCTCTTGTCTTTTCGTAGTGCCCATCTCATATTTTACATGTTATTTACCTTGCAAATTTTCTCTGAGAGACTCAGTGTGTCCTAGTGCACATATCATCCTTCTACCTCTTTTCTGAAGGGAATATTACTTGGGGAGATAGCATGTCACATGGCTGATCAGTCAGCATAAACATTCTTAGACACTCTCAGCAATAATTGGTACTGATAAAAAAAACATTGGCAAGTTCCTATTGTGCTCCACAGCATACCTCTTTTTCCAGGTGTTTATATCTGACCAAGATGTTCATTTGACATCAAATCTTTAACACATTCTTTGCCAGTCCTTGGGCTTGAACTCTGGATCTAGGCATTGTCCCTGAGCTTCTTTTGCTCAAGACGAGTGCTCTATCACTTAAACCATTGTACCACTTATGTCTTTTTTTTTTGAGTAGTTTATTGGAGGGGCTGCAAACTTGTGATCCTAAGATCTGTCTCCTGAGCAGCTAGGATTACAGGTGTGAGCCATTGACACCTGGTTTTAACACCTTTTTAATAGAAGCTAAGACATTAAGAGCCTCAATCCCCACAAGAAGGCAGTTGCAGTAGTCTAAGGAAAGTGGAAAAGCAATATCACCCCACATAGCAGATTCTAATTAGTATTGTGGATTCTATTGCTACTGTGGATCTGTAGCTGAGTGGAATTTTCTACAAGAGTTGAATCTACCCAAATAGTGTACATGATTGGACAATCCATGTAGTCTTATCTAGAGACACTGTCTGATGCCATCTTGACAAGCGAATTTGTCACCGTATGCTCTCAGCAGGATTAGACCTTGGAAGTTGGATTGTGACATGAATCTTGGTTCTTGTCTGTTAGGTCAAAGAAAGCTGTGGGAGGAGAAATTCCTTGACTAGTAAGGCTTCAAAGACAGAGGAATGGGAAAAGTATTCCTTAGACTAAGGGAACTCTACATAGTTGCCATTCTTTCCTTTTCATCTTTCCTTTTACAAAAGGATGCTCTGGGCTTCTTTGCAAGCCAATCAGGGTTGCTAAATGGCATTGTCAATGAAGATAAAGATTTCATTATTACCACTGAAATTATCTGTTTTCCTACCTTAATGGTAATTTATGCTTCTGAAGGCTAAGTTGCATCTTTTGCATGTATTACTTGTTCAACTAACAAGTTGAGTCAAGCAAGACATTGGGTGTTAAGTATATAAAAATGAGTAAAGTATATATTCCCTTCACTCTTAAGGGCCTATTGTCTATTAATGAATTCTTGCAATAAAAATAGCCCCTGATAACCATTGGTATCCCATTTGGGAAAGCCTTGATTCCTAGCCTATAATATGGATGCAATCATCAGTTGATTTTTTTCAGGTCTAATGTTTCCCAGTTCCTTCTGCAGTATCAATAATAAATGTCATAAGTTATAGAAAGGTACATTATTTTCTTTGGTATAAAATAGGATCATGTTAGCTGCATGTCAGTGGTTCATGCCTGTAATGCTAGCTACTCAGAAGGCTGAGGTCTAAGGATCATAGTTTGAAGCCAGCCCAGACAGAAAAGACCATAGAGTTCTGTCACCAATTGTTCAGAAAAAAGCTGGAAATAGAGATGTAGTTCAGGTAGCAGAAAACTAGATTTGAACACCCAGGCCCTATGTAAGCCCCATCATAAAAATTACTACCAAATTCCTATTTCGATTTACTAATGTATGTTAGGAGTGATATGAAGATAAATGTTAGGCAAGAGTGGGAAAATGTGTTCAGCCTCTTTGAGAAGCTACAAGAGAAAACCCTTTCCTGTCTACCTAAATGGTCATTCCATTCTCTCACAAATTTATTTACCTAGAATGTGAAGAACTGTTTTTAAAAATATTTTCTGTCTTCTCTTGCCTCTGAACAGAAGTAGAGTTGATACTTTTGATCTGTGTGATCATTGATGTCTGACCATATTGTCTGAATCACAATTTTCCTCACTGGTGAAACGCGGGAGTGCTGTCGTCACTGATTTTCAGGAGGGTTGAATAAGCATGAATGTACAAAAGGTCACAAATATGCCAACAGAGTTCAGAGATAGCTGAAGCGTGAAGCTATGGCTGCATCTTTTCTTGTTTACCACATTGGCTTAAAATGTAACTTAGTTTCTGTTACATTTGTCTTGTTTTACAGTACTATGGAATTTGTTTCAATGTTATGTGCTAGGCAACGGTTTTTATTTTTATTTTTTTTGTCTGAGTGAAAAAGATAATGAAAAATGGGAATCAGTGACTCAGGAGACTGATAGTCTTAATACTTATATTTATGTTCAAGTTAATGCTTTACAATTATTCTTTCAGTAGTTATTTTTCTAATGATGACAATTTATCAAATTATATAATTAAAGAAGCAATTATTTTGCACACAGCAATCCATATATCTAATTATGTCTCTACAGATTGACCCTCACTTTATAAAGCATTAAAGGATTGTATCAGAAAGAAAAAGCTCACAATTTGTTCATGGAAATGAGCAGTAAGAGTAAAAATAAAGAGCTTGATGATCCAAATAAAGTCTCTCCCTTTGTTTTGTAGTGAAGAAGCTTTGGTAGGAGAGTGTACTGAGGCCAGCATAAGCCAAAGATTTAATGTGAGCTTACTGCAGATGATTTCATGATCTACCAAGATCAGGAACTAAAGTTCAGCCAGCCCTTTTGGGATATGAATGGAAGTCAAGAGTGAGGTCTTTATCTTTTTCCTCTCTATACTATATGTCTCTCTTCATACAGTATTTATCTTCACATTGCTTATTAAAGATGATTTAGAAAACACACTGATCAATGCATGTATTTCAATAATATCGATGATGTGCCTCGCCTTTGAACACAAAGGAATTAATAGGTCCAAAGTTTTCAGTGCCCTGAGAATACCTAGACTTGCTTCTTCTCAATATGTTAGTATCCATGCTTGATTTTATGCTACACAAAATAGCTATGATTTTTAGTTTGGGTGAAACATTAGAAAGGCCTCGGTAGGTGAGACTACAGATTGTATATGGTGTGGATTTTGTTTTTGTACAAATAGTAATTTTAGTTTGATCAAAGGAAGATTAAGTTTATCATCTTCACTTATCAGTTATTCTTGTAAAAACTGTAGAAATGAAACTATCCAAACTTATTTACTGTAATCTTGAAAGCTCATTTCAAAAAAAAAAAAGCTTAGATATTCTTTCAAGGAATGCTTATACAAACATGATCTGTAAGGTCTTGATTGAAAGGTCTTGATGTGAATACTAAACCACCATGAAAAACAGCTAAATATCAGAAAGGGATATTATGTAGGATAACAGAAAATTTCAGATAAAATTGCAAAAACCTAAAATAAACACCTCCCTTACCATCATACACAGCATTTTATGTACTAACATTTTGTTTTCTTAAAATTTCTTTTGTTAAATTATGCTCAATCTAATTTAGCAAAGTCATTCATTGGTCCCTCAAATTATGAGATGGACTTTCATATCCAATAATTATGTCCACCTGATTAGTCTCTTGATGGATATGCTTTTATTCAAATTCTTAGGAAAATCATATTTGGTGATGATTGATATGAGGTCAAACATTTCTTGGTGATCAATTTAGCAGTGTAAGGAAGATAACAGACAACAACCATGTTTGAGATAACCCTTACTCTTTGTTGCGCTTGAGTAATATTCAAATCAATTCTTTCACCTAAAAAAATCCAAATAGCATCACTTTGTTCAGAGCAAATTTTGAAGCATATATGATATTATTTGGTGAAGTTTGAGTTTAGAAACACGAATAAGATCTACTTATGGGGATAATAACTACTGAAAAGTTGAAACACTAAGCAACTTTAAGCCACAAGTATTACCTTCTAAATTCAACTGTTGTTTTTTTTTTTTCTATCATGGGTCTTGAACTTTGGTCAACTCATTGTAAAGACTTTACCCCAACCATACTGTAAGACATGAAGGCTGAATAAATGTCATTTTTGAAGAATGAACTTAGACAACGTTGTTGAAATTACTGGAATGAGAAAACATGGGAAATTAGTGAACTCTAAAGGGGGGAAATGGAGCTGTTTTTGTTCCCCAGGTGTTGAAATATTTAATATATCTCCTTATCTTGACATTTACAGTGTATCATCAATTTTATTACAAAGAGCAGAAAGACTTAGAAATGCTGCAAAAAGGTACACGATCGTGGCTGATCTTTTGTGAGCAAGCATACTTTCCAGTTGAATCACTGCTCTTGAACTGTTACTTGAACAGACTACACACTAAATTTATGATTTGCTTTTCGAACCTCATTTTTTGCTTTGCAAATGCTAATGTCTGGGGAGAATTGCTTAACTGTGTGATGTATCAATCTGAAAATAAAAATATAAAATTTAAAGATCAAGAAAGAGTAAAATAACCAGTCAATGTGTTTATAAAGTGCTATATTAAATTTCTATTTCAGATAGTTTCTTTTTTTAATTGTCTAGATTAACACCATAAAACATAAATTAAAACCCAACATCTGACTCATGCTTGCTCCTAAAATGTTTATGAGATTGAATTTGACATATTCCTCACAACCCTTCCCGTCTCTCACAGCATGCTGGCATTGTCCAACTCTAGTTTAACCTGAGGCAAGGTGACTGGTTCATATGTCATTTCTGGGGTTATTTATCAGTTTAGAATGCTAGTTGTCTATGGAGATACTTAATGAGTTCTCATTTAAGAGAATTTATCTAAAATCTTATGTAATATATTCTTAATAATAACATGGCATCATCATTTAACTGAATAAACCATTTGAGTGATTTGTCCAAAACCATTCAACTAGATTAGACTGTGACTGGATTGGCTTATCCAATCTAATGATGCCATTGATTTACATTTACAAAACTCATAGTTATCATTTACTTAATAGCCCATAAAAGTCTCTTTGTTTGGAGTGTATGTATATCAGATTATAACGACAAAATCTTAAGTTCAGAACTCTTCTTTATCTCCCCCCCCCTGCAAAAAAATCAAAGGTGTCTATCTAACTAAAATTTTTTGATAAAAACCTCCAATAAAACAACCTATATGCTACGTCAGCTGTAACTTTTCAATGACATTTAGCTTTCCAGCCTATTTCAAACATACAAAGCTTTAGGTATATAACCTATAAATCTTCATTTTTGCATCCGCTGGTGATATTCTCAGGTTTCTGGCTTTTTTCTCATTGTTCTGTCTTCTCAACTACATTGTAAGTATTTGGAGGATAGAAACCATTTTTCATGTTCTTTATATGCTAAAATTGATCACGGAATGAATGTACATGTACATACTTCTTAAAAATTGTTCACTGCATAGTTATATTTATGGGAGGTTCTTTTCATGGGATCTTTATTATTATTTCATCAGTGAAACAGTTCTGTAATATACTTTTCAACTTTAAAAATAAAATAGGTCAGTTTTTCTGTGTGTACTTCAGTTTCTTGAACCTCATGACAATTTCTAGAAATAGAAAGTACCATATGTACAATGAAAGTTGATTTTTATGTAGTGTCATAATGTCATGGAATAGATTCCTCTGATTGACTTGAACTAAGCATGGGGTAGGGAGACATGGAACTTTTGCCTTAGAATGTTCCCTTTGGCTTCACATATAAAATAAATTGGTGAGCAAAAATTGAAAGTAAGATCAGTTTTGAAGGAGTTGTATTATCAAGGCAAGAGATGATGATATTGTTCAAGATGTAGTGTAAGGGCTTTGCGATTGGAAGGAGGAAGAAAGACAAAAGGTATTTTTTTTGAGGTCTTGGGGCTTGAACTCTGGGCCCGAGCTCTTCAGCTCAAGGCTATTGCTCTGCCATTTGAGCCATATCACCACTTCTGGTTTTCTGGTGGTTAATTGGAGATGAGAATCTCATGGACTTTCCTTCCCAGGCTGGCTTTGAACTGTGATACTCAGATATTAGCCTCCTGAGTAGCTAGGATTATAGGCATGAAACACTGGCACCCAGCTAAAGGTAGTATGTTTTTTTAATGATTGAATTCCAGATTTATTTAAACACAAGAATGAATGATCCTCTGGCTACATTTCAGAGAATAAATAGAAGAAACGGACAATTCTTGCTAAGGAATCCTGACAATTGTCTATGAATAGGATAATACAAAAGAAATTGAGATATGTTGGTTGGGTGAGAGATAGTGTGTCTAGACAGTAGAGACAACAAGGAATGATGGTGGCTTCAGGATATAAGCAGTTGAGAAGAAACAAAGAAGAAAAGAAGGCTGGCTTGGACCTAAGATAAATGTTAACATTCACAAAGTGAAGGAAGTTAAAGCTATAGAGACAGAGAAATGACTAGGCTGAATTCTTCTGAACAGTAACAATGGAAATAACAATGATAACTATCATTTAGGACACTGATGAAAGAATTTTCTTTTTTTCTTTTCATTTCTTTTCTTTTCTTTTTGTCTGTTATGGAACTTGGACTAGATCTGGGCCCTGTCTCTGAGCTCTACAGCTCAAGACTAGTGTTCTACCACTTTGAGCCACAGTGCCACTTCCAGTTTTCTGATAGTTAATTATAGATAAGAGTCTCACAGACTTTCCTGCCCCAGCTGGCTTTGAACTGTAATCCTCAGATCTCAGCCTCCTGCGTAGCTAGGATTGCAGGTGTGAGCCACCAGTGCCAGGGTCACATTAACTGTCTTAGGTCCACATTCAGATTAGACTAGTCTCTCTCTGGGGATTCTTTTCTGAAGCAAAGAACTCTGTTTCATGAGCAGTTGCTCTGTTTAGACCACAGAATATATATTTGTTTGTTTCTTATAATTAACATTGCTAATATGCTAACATCAGAATTACAGGAAGGATAATTCTGAAATTAGTTTCACTCTCTCTTACTGCACTTTCTATATACCTTGCATTTGTTAAGAAAATCTAGTGATATCTTCCTGGATGGCTGTGTCTCAGAAGACAACTCTACCTCTTAATTAAATCTCTCTCCTGTTTATTTAGCACTTGTATTAGAAATGACATTTTTATCTTCTTGTCCAGCATAACTAATTACAGTTGAACTCAGAACTTAGAGTCCTAAGCTCTAAAATATCTAAAGCTTTTCCATATTTGACACTTTAAAAGTAAGTTCTGCTTAGCAAAGGTATGGAACCAACCCAGATGTCCCATAGTTGAGTGGATCAACAAGATGTGGTATTTATACACAATGGAATTCTATGCGGCTGTCAGAAAGAATGACATCACCCCATTTGTTAGGAAATGGAAAGACTTGGAAAAAATCATATTAACTGAAGTAAGCCAGACTCAAAGGAACTTAGGCTCAATGGTTTCCCTCATTTCTCATAATGAGTAGACACCTTGGGCTCTCCTAGAAGAGATTTGCAATAGAGCAAAACCTAGATACATAAGGCCATATAGTATGACACTAAATGAAAGGACCTCTAGGATATGGAAACAAAAACCATATAATGAGTGATTATTGTCCTTAATATACTATGTTATCCCTCATCTCTTTTGCTGTCCCTTGGTTATCTCATATTGGTATAGTATCTCACTTTGTTATCTGATATACTGGATATATTTGTATTTGGTTATTTGAAATTGGATAGGGACGGGGGGAAAACAAGATGAGGGGTGGGGGTGGGGGTGAGGGAAATGGGGACCAAGAGATGAGAAAGGGTATCAATGTATGTGAATTAATGCACCTTCTATCTGGCAAATATAATGTAACCCTTTTATTAATTACAATAAAAATATATGAAAAAATTAAATAAGTTCTGCTTTGGGAACATCTTAGAAATCAAAAATAATGTCAGGAAAGCTTTTTTTTTTTTTTTTGCCAGTCCTGGGCTTGAGCTCAGGGCCTGAGCACTGTCCTTGGGTTTTCTCAAGGCTAGAGCTCTACCACTTGAGCTTCAGCACCACTTCCGGCTTTTTTCTATGTATGTGGTATCGAGGAATTGAACCCAGGTCTTCATTCATGCTAGGCAAGCACTTTAACCACTAGGCCAAACTCCCGGCCCATCAGGAAAGCTTTTTTTCTCTTCTCTCTAAAAATAGTTTTCCCATTTTATACAGGAATAGCCATGGCTGACCTAATCCCTAAAAGCCATTTGCTTTTGCCAAAGCAATGAGATTTCTGAGACTGAGATGAAACATTTTAATGATATTATATACATATAACTATATCTCATTATCTTGTAAAGCATAATTAATTCTGTGTGTCAACCTGACTGGGCTAAGAGCTAAGAGATAGCCAGAAAGCAGGTTAAGACCCTGTTTTCTGGATGTGCTCCAGAGACTTTCTAGAAGATTAAGAAAGATGTTCTTGCTGTTATGGGTGAATTTGCTTTTGAAACTCAATGCTTATCTTCTTTTGACCTTAGACACCAATACTTCTGCTTTTTAAGGCTTTAAATTTGATGCAGGAGCTACACCACTGACTCTAGAAGGCTTCTTGACTTCAAGGTTGAACTAGAACTGTGTCCCATTGTAGGGCCTAGTATGTCTTAAAAAAATAGGACTATTATGAAATGAAGACAACATAATTAAATAACTACTGATATACACAGGAGGAAGCTGAATCTCAAGAAATTTTTATTGTGAGTGAAAGAAGCCAATCCATCCCCCAAAATAAAAATAGAGTATATACAACACAAATTCATTTATGTAAGATTTTAGAAAATACAGATTTACCTATAGGAACTTTTGGTTGCTTGGAGTAAAGGATTGTGCCTGGGAAGAATTATCATAGGGCAGAATGTTAGTGAAAACATTTCTAATCTTGATAATACTGCTTATTTCAAATCCCGAAATGAATCAAACTTAAAACTTTATGAAAAATTATGTTAAGCATATATAATTTTAGATGCAAGAAGAAAGCAAAATTTGAAAGTTCACACTATCTTGCACATTTTGTGATTCTTTTATTCTAATGGTAAGGTAATCTGAGGAAAAGACCAGTGGGTTTCTTCCTTCATAGAACCTTATCTAGTAAGGGCATGCTTCTTTAAATGTTCATGATTATAAGTATATGTTATAGATACAGTGAATGGAATATAAAATGTTTTGACATTCAGATGTCTATCAATCAATATACACTTGTGGAAATTCTGTCTAAATGTGGAATTTGTCAACATGTTAGAATTTTAAAGAAAATTCTAGTATAGTGATCTACAGATCACACATGGTTATATATATAAAGTTAATCCTGTATTGTATCTATTTAAAAATATCTGATTTGGTTGCCTTTTGATGACTTAGAAGTCAATAGTGATAAAAAAAAAAGTATCTGATCTAAGTCATCCCATACTCTGCCCTATATTGAAGCTCTGTAGAGATTCACAGTTTTCTCAGTAGTTTTAAAGGTTGAAGCTCATTGTCCACACTGCTTCTGAAATGTATGTAAAATCTATTTTTGTTTGAGTTTCAAGCATTTGGTCACAGATGAACCTAAAATTTAATGAACTTGAGTTATGATTTTTTTGTAAACTCTACTCTCTTACAAATGAAATATTTTTGTTAGATAAAAGAATGGAAATAGTAGATAAAATATAAAGTGACAAGTGCTTTTATTGTCCTTTACTTTGAACAATTTACTATCATGATCTTGCAGGAAATATGAAGCAACCACCTCCATTTATCTATCAACCCACAGTTTTTGCATAAGAAATCAGTGTTAATGATTGTTGGTCAAAATATATGAAGTAATTGCTTACTTTCTGTTACATGAATTCATTTTGTGGACCTTGTAGCATCCACACATGCACTACTATGTGAATTACATTCTACCTGTGGCAACATAGAATGACTGAAGCCAGAATATATTAGCGGGACAATGGCATAGGTATATAACATCAGCTATGCCTCAAAAAATTGAAAAATCAGTATGTTATAAATTACCTTAATAAGAAAGGAATTAAAATGGCATTGGAGAGTTGTGAATGATATTACTGCTCTGAAACATAGGGTAGACAGTTGTACTACAGAGTTGATGTTGAAACTACTTCTTGAATTTTGATGTCTGTTTTTTGTTGCTGTCCTAACTAATTCCCTCCATTCTGGTGGTTTAAACAATGAAAATGTGTTATCTTAAAGTACTAGAGGTTTCATGGTGCTAAATTCAAGGCAGCAACAGCCCTTTGAAGGCTCTAGGGATAAACCCTAGAAACTCTTAGAAGCCATCTTGTATTCTTTTTTTTCTTATTCATTTTTTTAAATTTTTTATTGTATTTAATAAAAGGGTTATATGATATTTTCCAGATAGAAGGTGCATTAATTCACATACATTGATACCCTTTCACATGTCTTGGTACCCATTACCCTCCCCCCACCCCCCCTCACCAGTCTTGTTTTTCCCCCCTTCCCTATCAAATTTCAAATAACCAAATACAAATAAATTCAATATATCAGATAACAAAGTGAGATACTGTAACAATATGAGATACCCAAGGGACAGCAAAGGAGATGAGAGACAACATAGTACATTAAGGACAACAATCATTCGTTATATGGCTTTTGTTTCAATATCCTGGAGGTCCTTTCAATTAGCTTCATACTATATGGCCTTATGTATCAAGGTTTTGCTCTATTGCAGATCTCTGCTAGTAGAGCCCAAGGTTTCTACTGATTAAGCCATCTTGTATTCTTTGGCTGCTTCCTTCCTCTATCTTCAAAGATAGCAAGGTTGAGACCTCTCTGATTAGGTTGGGCCCACTTGACTATTTCAAGATGTCAGCCAATTTCAGACTCCTTAACTGTCATCATACTGCTGAGTTCCCTTTGCAAATCAAGGTAACATGGTCAAAGGTTCCAAGGATTAAGAGTGGTCAGGCAATAATGGCTTATACTTTTCTTACCTACTCAGGAAGCTGAGATCTGGGGATCGAAGTTCAAAGTCACTGTGACCGAAGTGTCCCTGAGTCTCATCTCAAATTAACCAGAAAAGAGGCAGAAAGGAGATTTGGTTCGAGTGACAGGGTACCAGTCTTTCGCAAAACCAAGAAAGATTATCCTTAGTTCAGCATGTGCACACATGTGCTCCCCATCCCTCTCTCTCCCTCCCTCCCTACCTCTCTTCCTCTTTCCCTCTCTCCCTTTCTTCCCCCTCTCTCCCTCCTTCCCTCTCCCACCCCCCTCACCTCATACACACACAAAAATAAAAAAGATGACATGAGTAAAGTACTAGAACAATGATAAGTGGAGACTGAAGAACTAAATAGGTTTTGAGGAATATCTGTTGGCATGGTATTTGATAGAAGGATCAACAAATAAAAGAGAAAATTGACAAAATGAAAAGCATGCATTTAGATAACAGTTCTCAGTTACCATTTGCCCCATTGCACACTGAGTGATCCTTTCTGTTCATTCACTATTTAAATAAACTAATTACAGGAATGGGCCTGTTCTCTCATCTGTTATTCAATCTGGGTAGCAGATGGAATTCCATCCCTTAGGTACTTGAAGTTCTGTAGCAAACATTTAAGGGAATTTGTTAGAAATTGTCAAGGTAAAAAGATGAGCAGAATTTAAATCTAGCATTTCCCTTTTAGGGTAATATAAGGCAAGATAAAACAATGGTTACGTACCAAATTACAAAACAACTTTTATCTCCTAAAATAATGCCTGGAGTTTAAGTTTTAAAAATATATGATGCACATGCATCCAAATAGAGACAAGATTTAGTTCTTTTATTTTAATTGGCTAGAATAGGGATTCTAAGCTTCAGAAAATATAATCTGTAAGGAAAAGGGGAGATTACAGTTAAGATTCACCATCATTTTGAAGGATTTTTATCTTCTTTTAGTTAATAAAATGCTTTTCATATCATATAGAATCCTTTTAAACTAAATGTTCCTGCTGAAATTGATTTTAATAAATGAGCTGGATAAAGTTAATTCACATGCTAATTGAACTGATAGTTATAATGCAACTGGGTTTGATGGATTTAAAATTGTGTTTTGAAATTTAGAACTCGGGTTATAAAACCAATCACAGTTGAGTGGAATAGAGATACAATCAGAATAGGAAAGACCTTTTGCATGTCATGGAAATATTTTCATTTCAAATACACAGGAAGTTATCAGGGTGCTGGTGGCTCACACCTGTAATCCTAGCTACTCAGGAGATTGAGATCTCAAGATCAGGATTTGAAGCCAGCCTGGGCAGAAAAGTCTCCATGAGACTCTTATCTCCAATAAACTACTCAGAAAATCCAGAAATGGTAGTGCAGCTCAATTGGCAGATCACTAACCTTGAGCACAGAGTCAAGCCCCCCCGTGTACATATATATATATATATATATATATATATATATATATATATATATATATAGAGAGAGAGAGAGAGAGAGAGAGAGAGAGAGAGATATGAGACACAGAGACAGAATAACAAAGTCATCCTCTTACTGACCTCTATAAAAACCTAATCAGAAGGATGAGATCTGATCTGAGGATCACAGTTCAAAGCCAGCCTGGGCAGGAAAGACAGTGAGACTCTTCACCTCAATTAGTCACCAAAAAATCAGAAGTGAAGTTCTGGTTCAAGTGGTAGAGTCCTAGCTTTGAGAACAAAAGCTCAAGGAAAGTGCTGTCCAGGCCCTGAGTTCAAGCCCTGAATCAAGTACTACTGAAACAACAACAACAAAAAGACACTGGATTTTTATATACAATGACTGCCTCTATGATATAATAGAATTATTTGGCCTATTTCTAAAAATTATTTCATACAGGATTTATATATGAATGTATAGTAATATTGTATTTCTTTGTGCAATTATTTTAGCATCCTTTATCTCACTTTGCCTGGAGTCTTGGCTGAAAAAGTCAAGATTGAAGGAAGGAAATGGAACTTAAAAGCATGGCAAGGAACGAAACACT
Source organism: Megascapheus bottae (assembly GCF_031878675.1). Lineage (NCBI taxonomy): Eukaryota > Metazoa > Chordata > Mammalia > Rodentia > Geomyidae > Megascapheus > Megascapheus bottae. The sequence goes on from NC_143511.1 coordinate 23,515,846, forward strand.
GCAATACACAGATATACTTGTTACATGCTTTATGCACACTGTCATAACATTTTGATATCAAAAATAATACTTGATTGGTCAAGAATTTTGGGTAAGATCAAACGGTTAACCCTTGGAACAGGCTTTCCCTACTCCAGAGCTTTGTGATTCTTCATGTTTGTTTATTCATTTTGTTTTTGCTTTGTTGTATTTCCTTATACCAGATTTGAATGTAAAACTTCACGCTTGCTTAGCTTGTTTGTGTCTCTGGTTCCTTTCCATTTGAGCCATTCTATTAGCCTAACTTTTTGCTGGCTAATTGGAGGTACAATCTTGAGGACTTTCCTGCCCAGGTTTTTATTTTGTTTTGTTGTTGTTGTTTTTTTTAATTTGTAAATGTGATCCTCCAGATCTCTGCCTCCTCACTAGATAAGATCACAGGTGTGAGCCACTGGCGTCTGGCTCAAAGCTTTGTTTTTCTTAATACCTCCATATTGACCATATGAACCCCGAAGCCCGCCTCTTCCTTTTCTCTTTCTGCTGCTACTTCTCAAATAGGACGGATAGCCAGATAAAAGGAGAAGGCCAGGTAAGCCCCTGCAAAACTCTTAACTTCCACATATTTACAGGCTTCCCTAAGACAGCCACATATCAGAAATGACTTCAAGGTATGGGGTTCTTTTTGTTTTCCTAGCCATATGATTCACTTGCCCTTCGAACCTATGGCCTAATCCCTAATTTATGCTCATTCTCTGGGATCACCTAGAATACTATTATGTTTACTATGTCTGCCTTATCAGTCTGTGTGGTTTGTCTTAGGACTCTGGCTTGCTTTCCATTAATCTCTTAGACTAACAAGGCACTGATAGAATTGGTGTGGGCCAAAATTACTTTTTTCCTGATTTTAAAAGAACTTCTTTAATAGTATCAACTGTATCAATATTAGTGTATCACACAGGCTTATGCATTGAAAGGTAGGAATAGTATTTGACCAAAACAATAAATACAGACTTAGGTAGTTTTTAGAGTGTGTGTGTTCCATTACTGGAGCTTAGACTGACAGCTTCATCTAGCTTTTTACTGTGCTAGAGCCACGTCCTTTCCAACCTTTTGCTCATTGATTGGAAGTGATACTCCCATTAGCTTTTCTGAGCAGGCTGTCTTTAGACTTTAATCTTCAGATCTCAGCTTCCTGAGTAGCTAGGATTACAGGCGTGAGCAGCAGACTTGCGCAATTTTTATTTGATAAAAATAATTCTTTTCATGACATGTTTGTCACAATTATATGTGAATTCTCGTTAAGGCCAATATAGGATTGATTCAAAAACCTCCCATTAGGACATAGTTAAAATGTAGAATTTAAAATGACTGCTGTGAAGAATATTCATTGCTACATTGGAATGCCCAATGGCAGGAAAATAATGCAACAAAATTTTTACTTCTGAGGTAAGATTCTTTGATTTTTTTGTGTGTGGGGGGGGTTGGTGTTTGTCCTGGGGCTTGAACTCTGCATAGTGTCCAAAGCCTGACACTGTCCCTGAGCTTCTTTTGCTCAAGGCTAACACTCTACCACCTGAGCCAGAGTGCCACTTCTGGCTTTCTCTGTGTATGTGGTACTGAGGAATCAAGCCCAGGGCTTCATGCATGCTGCCAAGCACTCTACCTCTAGGCTATACTCACAGCCTAATCCTCAGCTTTTAATAGTAATATATCTTAAAGATTTATAATGCTTTATAATGACTGTAATGAATTTATAACTTATAGTGATACAGAAAAACTTTAGAATAATATTCTTAAGCAACTAAGTTAAGAGTATGATAACTTGTAATAATGAAAATTACTAAGACAGTATAAACAAATTTAGTAAAATGTTTAGCATTTGCCTGGGGAATTTTGATTTATTTCTAGTTTTCTTTTATTGAATCATCAGATTCATCCAATATATTCAACTAAGAAAGCAAAGAATTTTTTTTAAAGCAGAAGAGTTTATGGTTATATTAAAGTAGCCAAGGAAGGAATAAATAGCTTTCTAGACAGATGGAACTTATTGCTGCTGGTTAAATGATTTCTATGATTTTTCCATTTAAAGCCACTGGAGATCAGATAATGACTATAGACTAAAGCCTCATGTTATAAAGCAAAAGGAAACAGTAACTAGCAACATTATGCCACAAAAAATCCTCTATTATGGTAAATCAAGAGAAGAGGTTTTCAGAGTTTGATAAGGCATCTGTTTTGGACGTTAAAATATGCATGATTTGCTTACAGGCCTAAATATGATGTTAATGATATAATCTCAATATGAAATCTGAATAGATTCTCCATGAATTTTCTATGGGCTTCCTTTTTTTTTTTGCCAGTCTTGGGCTTAAGCTCAGGGCCTGAGGACTCTCCTTGGATTTTTCTCAAGGCTAGAACTCTACCACTTGAGCCTCAACACCACTTCTGGCTTTTTCTAAGCATGTGGTACCAAGGAATCGAACCCAGGTCTTCGTGCATGCTAGGCAAGCACTATACCACCAAGCCAAACTCCCGGACCCTATGGGCTTCCTTTTTATATTTCCAGTAAGGTGAGATCGCATCTGACTACAAAACCCAAGCAGATCATCTAGACATTTTATAAGCTAGCAGTGTGCTCTTTCTGAAATGCCACTTAGCTTTCTTTAGGTAAGCCTGCTTCTGGGATCTCAACACCATTGATCATACTGATCAATTTTGCTGACTTGGAGAGTTATTCCTTATTTAAAATGTCTATTGTTATTGAAAAGGTGATGTACAGAAGGGTTACAGTTACCCAATGAGGTAAAAAGCACATTTCTTTTTGAAGAATGTCACCTCTTCCTTACTCTCCCAGTTTCCTTTCCCATTCCTACCTACAAGTTGTAGAGTTCATTTTCCTCAGTGTCTAGTATCTGTTCACCCTTGTCCCACTATTTCTGTGTCCCCCAAAGACAGATAAATGAAATAAAAGGAAGTCAAAACAGAAAGGGGAACAAAAGAAAACAAAAGAGGGACATATTAAAAAAAACCCTTCTTGTTTCCATTTCCTAGAGTTTATTTGGATAAATATTATTTTCCAAGTCTTTCCATTTCCTGAAAAATGGTATAATATCATTATTTCTGATGGATGTGTAGAATTCCATTCTGTATGTATACCACATTTTCTTGATCCATTAATCCACTATTTAAAGTCATGGAAGGTAGAATTCCTTCCACCTAGCTATGTCATTATTTTCCACTGTACTCTGATAGAACATGCTTCTCTTATGCTATAATTAGCTCTAGTCTCCTTGAGATCATTGATGGCTATAAGATTAATTTACAGAATAAATATTTTCTTAATGACATCTTTGTTCTACTGTCAATTTTTACAAGTTTTTAGTCAATGATTTCTACAGAGACAGATGTGACATTATTGATCATGGTGGTATTAGAATACATTCTTTGTATGAATTCTTTAAAATTATTCAATGTTTATGTGAGGAGGAAGATCACTACTTAAAGATAAAATATAAAAAGAATTAAGCTTAGAATAAACTATAATAATTGGGTACTTCTTTAAGTGTTTTTGAAGCTATATTAAAGATTGAATTATATTAAGTGAAGTAAGCCAGGCCCACAAAAACTTAGGCTGCATGGTTTCCCTCATTTGTGGTAATTAGAATGTGCCCATAAATCTACAAGTAGATATACTAGATGGTAAAAGACAAAAAAATAAGCAGGACATGATCAATTATACAGGCTTCTAGACATTGAAACAGTGAGACTAAAGAAAGATAGCGTTATGAGAGGATCACAAAGGCTTAATAGCTATCTATATCTGATCATATACGATAATATTGATCAAAGTGAACTCCAGGAAATAGAAACAGAGGTTATTGTTTTCTTTGTCACTTCTTTTGTTTCATGTACTTTTTGTCTTATCTGTATGTTTGTTTGAGGGAGGGGAAGGGAGAGACACAGAAAGGGTAGGACAAAGGATGAACAAATGCAGCAGTGATACTCACTAGACCCTATGTGGGAAAAGAATTGTATAATTTGTAGGTGGGGATGGGAGAGGAAAAACAGAAAGAGTTCAAGGAAAGGGGTGACAATGATTTATCTATCTGTAGTCCCTCAGTACATCCCATTTTCAGTAACAATATATTTGTATATATGTTAAAGAACCAACCTCAATTATAGAATAGATGAAGAAATCAACAAAACAATGGTGGATTGTAAATTGTTCTGTGTTTCTCATTAGTTATTGGACCGATATCTTCTGTGGGAAAAGAACATGACTACTTCAATTTGAGCTAAGTTTACTGCCTAGCCTATGATACAGGATTATTGGGAATATTGTCTTATGGTTGGTCAACTGTATACGATTGAGCTTGAGAGACAGATTTATGGTAGTCAAAGTCACAGGAGACCAATTTATAAGCTGTAATTCCCATTCATTAATTTACAGTAGTATTGACATTTAATATAATAACTGGATCAGTTAACTATACAAGGTAGACCCCTTGGTTGAAGAGATATACTCTTGTGGCAAAATTATAAATGAAAAACTTTTCTTGGAAGCTATGGAATTAGACCATTAGAGATTGAATACTAAACTATTTCTAGCCAAGGGAGCTTGATAATTTAGCCTTTGATCCTCCAGAGATTTTTCTATATATAATAACTAGAGAAGTGGCTGAAATATTTGCTTGAAATTTTACTTTTCCGTTATTTTCTCCAGTATTAAAGTGAAAATAACATTATGTTACTATATCAATCTGTCATAAAATGTTAGTTACAGTTTCCAAGATTATAGTAGATTTAACATTTGTTTTATGTTTTGCTATAGATACTTCATACTGAGAAGTACTTTCTAAAAAGAAAATTGACATGAATCTAAGTTACAAAAAGTTGCAGCTATTACATGTTATATTTACCTCCTGTAATTTTAGAGAATGCTATACCTGTAAGATTATCTTACCAATTTTTTAATGTTGTTGTTTCTTTCCCAGTAACATGTTATATCTAAAAATAAATCAACATTTTCATTTAAGAGTTACTTCGATTATTGTTAAGCTAGTTCTGGGGTTTCAACTGAGAGCCTGTGTTCCCACTTGGCTTTTTTCACTCTTGGCTAGTGATCTACCACCTGAGCTATAACACCAGTTTGGGCCTTTGGGTAGTTAATCATACATATATAAGTCTTTTGCATTTGTCTGTGCCAGCTGGTTTTGAATCTTGATCCAGGGATCTCATCCTCCTCAGTAACTAGGATTTACAGGCATGAACACCAAGCAGCCAGCTTATCATTTTTTTATACCAAAGATAAGTTGTTTTTCTAAATGTTTGTTTTCTACTATGAAGACCTTTCCTAATTCACTTTGTTGGATGAATGATGGCAGAAAATTTCATTTGATTTTGAGTTCCACAAATATCCATTAGAAAGTAAAAAAGCAAGTATCGTGCTGAGGGAATCATTTCTTTCTGCTGTCATTTTTGTCAACTCTACCATGATATTTTCATGGCAAGCTGATGAAAATGAATGTGTGTGCATTTCAGTTATAAATTAACATGTCAGCAAAGTGGTTGCAGAAATTATGTAATTCTAAGAAAATGGGAACAATAAACACAATATTCAAGTCGTGTTTTTCCCAGAAATATTTACTAAGTACAGTGTTATTCTTGTCCTTATTAGCTCAGAATTATACAAAATTATAACTTAGAAAATCTAGTATTAGTAAAGGCAACTGTGGTGTAGCTCACTGAGCATGCTACTTCATTTGAGGGTGATATGTGGCCAGATGAATGGCTGGATCATTTGTGTCTACTAAATAATTAAAGCACTTTTCAGCTTTATGTTAGGACATGTCCATTTTGCTCATATTGAATGTTGGACTTGCACTGGTATCTTTCTGACATGCTTATATCTTACATTCAACACATTTTCGGGTATTTGCATTCATTAAACTAAGCATATATTTATAATGAATGCTCATATCATAAAACCTATTTGTATTAACAATATCCATGAAGCAATGGAATTTTTTCCATGAAACCAACACACAGCATTATAAGTAATATGGTAAAGGACAGTTGGGAAATTATTGTTTGGGGGAAAGGAAATAAGTAATTTAAAATACTACACTACTGAATGCACATTCAAAGATTGGAAGTAAATTTCAGGTGATAGTAATACATCACACCTTACATCCCACTGTTTCTTCCAGTGGTCCCATGAGTTTTTGGAACATGTAAGAATACCTTAACCCATCAAGGCCAGGATTCTACTTCTAACAGATTATTAAAGTCCCAATCAGTCATATCATTATGTCCCTTGATAATTGAATAAAATAGCCTCAACTGAACAAGGAATATGATTTAGTGTCAGAGCAAGAGATTCATTTCTTAGAATTGTTACCATGATCCCCTAAAGACTGGGCTTCAGTCATAAGCAACTGTATCATTGTCTTTATTTCTTTTGATTGAAAGTTCACTTCATTTTTCTGCTTCTGTGATTTCATGTTCAACTATGAGCTTCAGTTACAGAGCACAGCAGTATTCTCCATGTTTCCTTTGTTTGGTGAGGTGTAAAATAACCTTCACATGGATTCAGAACAAGTCCTATCTAACCTCCAACTGGTCTTGTAAATACAAGATGATTAGTTCCTTTAATTTAAGAGTGTTAAATACTACCTTTATTTCCAGCATTTTAATGAAGTGATAACTGATCATTAAAGAGTTATAATAACTAGATGCTGCCTGAATTGCTAATAAGATCAGATAAGTGGTAGTAGTCACCAATTGATACTTAAATTACATGTATAAACACCCCTATTAACCCACCCCTCAGTTCCCCTGGATTCATGCTGAGAGCAGCTCAAACATCCTTCTATATTCAGGTAGTGTCAATGCATTTGAAGGAGAGTCAATTGTTCTTTTTTTAAAGAGAGTAGTACTTCTCAGTGATCATTAGCTTTTTTACGTAGACTATAAACACATTTGTAGTGTTTAGATGAGGCAGGCATGTTCAAGTACATTAGAATTTACATAAAATTTAAATATTTCGTTACTAAAATATAAATAGAAGGCTCGGATATAACTTCAGGAAACCAGTAGCATTTACTCACAGATGGGGAAAAGGCATTTATAAAATATTCAAATAATTTTATTAAGTCATTTAAAGAAAAGATAGAAGGATACTTTCTTGGCAGGAGCAAGAAACTCATATTTATAATCTAGCTGTTCAGGAGGCTGTGAATTGGAGGATACTGGTTCAAAGAAGATCTAGGCAGTTGAGTCTATAAGATTCTATCTCCAATTAGTCAGAAAAATGATAGAATAAAAGTGTGGCCCACATGATAGAGTACCAATCGTAAGCAGGAAAACTGAGAACATGAAGCCCTCAGAACAAGAGACCCTGAGTTCAAACCCCTGTGTCCACGTGCACACACGCACACCACACCCAAACACACAGACACACATATACAATTTCAGCACAACATATAATATTTTTTCACTAGTGCCACTACTGGGGCTTGAACTCAAGACCTGTATACCATGCCTTACCTTTTTTGCTCAAGGCTGGTGGTCTAATCATGTCTCCACTTCTGGTTTGTTGCTGATTAATTGGAGATGAGTTTCATGGACTTCTGTCAGGAGGGTGGCTTTGAACTGTGATCCTCAGATCTTAGAGTAGCTAGGATTACAGACATAAGCCACCAGAACTCAGTTTTAAGGTAAAAAAAAGTCTTCAGAAAACACAAACCAGGTTCTATTTGTGGGAGGAATCAGTTAACAGAAGAGAGGAGGTCTAGAGGAGAGAGTATATTATAGTGATAGAATGGAAGTAGTTTCTTTGCAAGTATGAAAATACAAAAATTGAAACCAGTTGAAATTAAGAAGGAGATGAGGAGTAAGGGAGAGAGAAAAGTGAAGGCAAGTTTGATGGAGAGGTATCTAATTCTTGGAACTCATTTCTTATCCTGACTATGGCATAAATTCTGGATATATTATTTGAACAGCTGACAAAAATTTACTCCCATTCTCTAGGTTGTTTCTCAATTCTGGTAATAGTTTCCTTTCCTGTACAGGACACTTTTTTTTTTTCATGATTGGTTCTGGGGCTTGAAGTGAAGGTCTGGGCATTGCTTCTACGCTTTTGTAGTCAAGGTTAGTGCTCTACCACTTTGACCCACAGTGCCACTTTGGAAATAAGAGTTTCACAGAGACTTTTCTGCCTGGGCTGGCTTTGAACCTTGATCCTCAGATCACAGCTTTCTGAGTAGCTAGGATTAGAGGTATGAGACACTGGTTCCAGGACAGAAACATTTTAATTAGTTAATTTTGCTGTTATTCCTGAGCAACTACAGTCATCCTCAGAGGAGTTAGCTATTCCTATACAAAATAGAGCTTCAAAATACTGCTTGTGCCTAAGGACATGCATCATTGACACAGAGTAGATAACCAGTCAGTAAACTTTTCGTTCAATCCCTTTACAAAAGGAAGAATATAGTTATGTACCAGTGGATTATACCTGTAGTGTTAGCCATTCTGAAGACTAAGATATAGAGGACTGAAGTTCAAATCAGCTAGGGCAATAAAGTTCCAAAGACTCCATCTCCGAAATAACAAACAAAAAATCACGGCTGGAAGTATGACTCAAGTAGACTTGAGTCTAGTCTAGTAAATGCAAATTTTGGTATAAAAAAAGGAGAATGGGACAAATAGAAGGGGGAAGAAATAAAGCATGAAAATAGATTTAAGTAACATTTCAGGAGACTAGCTATATGTACATTTATTATCACTTTTGGGTTAAAACATAAATATAAGTCAGATGCTGCTGGCTCACCTTTGTAATCTTAGCTATTGAAAAAGTCTGAGCTGTGAGGATTTTACTGTGAAGACAGCCTGTGCAAGAAAGTGTACAATACTATCTCCAATTAACCACCAGAAAACTGGAAGTGAAGCTGTGGCTCAAAGTGGTCCAGTGCTAAAGGTGTGCAGAAAAACTCAGGAACCATATCTTTGCTATGGTAAATATTGCTGCAATGAACATCATTGTGCTAGTGGATTTAATATGCCTTTGTTTCTGGACGGTTGGATAAATGCCTAGTAGTGGAATTGCTGGGTCATAGGGGAGCTCTATGTTTAGTCTTTTGAGGAACTGCCATACTGCTTTCCATAGTGGTTGAACGAGTTTGTATTCCCACCAACAGTGTAGTAGTGATCCCTCCTGGCCACATCCCCTCCAGCATCTGTTGTTATTAGTTTTCTTGATCCTGGCCATTCTAGCTGGAGTGAGGTGGAATCTTAGAGTTGTTTTGATTTGCATTTCTTTTAGGACCAGAGATGTTGAGCATTTCTTCATGTGTCTATAGGCCATTTTTATTTCTTCTGCAGAGAAGACTCGCTTTAAGTCTTTGGCCCATCTTTTAACGGGATGGTTGTTTCTTTGGAGATAAGTTTGGGAGTGATTCAATTTTTTGAGCTGTTGCTATATTTTAGATATGAGGCCTTTGTCCGTTGTATGGTTAGTGAAGATCTTCTCCCACTCTGTAGGCTTCCTAATTAATTTACTAGCTATGGGATCAATCCAGATGTCCCTCAGTTGATGAGTGGATCAACAAGATGTGGTATTTGTACACAATGGAATTCTATGCTGCTGTCAGAAAGAATGACATCACCCCATTTGTTAAGAAATGGAAATACTTAGAAAAAATCATATTAAGTGAACTAGCCAGACTCAAAGGAACATAGGCTCAGTGGTTTCCCTCATTTCTCATAATCAGTAGAAACCTTGGGCTCTCATAGCAGAGATTTGCAATAGAGCAAAACCTAGATACATAAGGCCATATAGTATGACACTAAATGAAAGGACCTCTAGGATATAGAAACAAAAGCCATATAATGAGTGATTATTGTCCTTAATATGCTATGTTATCTCTCACCTCTTTTGCTGTCCCTTGGTTATCTCATATTGTTACAGTATCTCACTTTGTTATCTGATATATTGGATATATTTGTAGGGAGGAAAATGGGGACCAAGAGATGAGAAAGGGTATCAATGTGTGTGAATTAATGCACCTTCTATCTGGCAAATATAATGTAACCCTTCTATTAATTACAATAAAAATATATAAAAAAATACTCAGGGACAGCAACTGGGCCCTGAGTCCAAGTCCCACAACCAATCAAACATTTTTTAAACATAAGAATTTAGAATTTGAAATATAGAATAATTTTATAATCCATATATAAGTAAGCAGATGAAGATCAAAGCACAATTTATTAAGAAAGATGACAGTGAGCAAAGTAAAGAAGAAATACTAAAAAAGAAGTTTTCCCAGCAATGGTGTGTTTACCAAGCAACCACAGCCACAAGTACTGATGCACTAGTTGCCAAAAACTAAGTGTAGAGATGATTAAGATATATCAGAGGGGTTCCTGGCTTTGGGTCCCTGCATCTTAATCTAAATGAAGGGAATGCTGAATGAAAGGAATGCCTGGATAAAGTGAGCGTGATCCTTGAATAAAAAAAAGCCAAGCAAGAATTTGAGGCCCTGAGTTCAATCTCCAGTATGGGCACAAGAAAAGGGGTGGAAAAATAAAATAAAAATAGACTGAAGGCTTGTCAGTTGTATATTGAAGTACTGAGTTTGTAGATATTCTATTTGTGAAATGCATTATCCTTATTAATATATTAAAGAATAAGCTTGAAATGTAAGGAAAGAAATTCTTCATCGACCATGTCTATGAAAATATGATCTAGAAGAAAAAAATGGAACAGAATGTCATAGAGAAGTTGGTCAAACAGTCCTTAAGCATTTCTCTACTGAGTAACAGAGGGAAACTTTGAAGAAGGATACTTCAAGTCAGTTGCTTCAGGGCACGTAAGAACTTGTATTTGTAAGAGGAGATGGTTTCATTGTTTTACGGAAAGATTTTCAAATTTGATTTCCTGTCCAATCTAGAATTTAGACTACAGTATTATGATCCAGTCATGGTAACCTAAATGTTTATTTTCCCATTTGCTAAACTATAATCAACCACATAGGCTTGTGGGTGATAACTACCAGGTCACAAAGCTACATTTCCTCTTCCTTTCTGCCTGAGAAACTGCATGTATAACATGACATATGTGCATGATGGTCACAATTCATTTTGTATCCCTAGGCAGTTTTCAAATTCTGCAGGAGGATTGAACTGTCAGCTTGAATCACAGAATAGTAAAGTTTAATATATGCAGGACACTGTTTGAAGGTACTCTCCTTGCAATCAGGATGGAAAAGAGAAGCTTTGATTGTGGGGAAAAAAAAGTCCTTGACTTGATAAAGAAATAGAGGTAGAGAGAAAGCAAGAGGGAGAGGAAGAAGGAGAGAAAAATGCTACCACTCCAAACTTCTCCACAGCTTCTTATATCCCCCAGCCATCATGCACCTACTTCTTCAGATAGAGTGACTCTCCACCCTGGCTGTGCATTAGCATTAACATGGCATACTGAAGAAATATCTTGACATCTGGGCCATGGCACAGACCCATTAAAATAGAATCTCCGTGGGTGGAACCCAAGCATCAGTATTTTTAAACCTCTCCAAGTGATAATGATGTGCAATCAATGTTGAGTACCAATGCCTTAGTAAAATAACCATGACTAAGAAGCAGTTCATTTAATAAAGTAGGACTGACACACACAAGAGTTTTTTTTTGTAGGGTCTTGACAAGTAGATAGTAGCAGTGAGTGATGCTGGCCATGTTTTTATTGTTGCGTGCGTGCGTGCGTGTGTGTGTGTGTGTGTGTGTGTGTGTGTGTGTGTGTGTGTGTTTCTTTAATAGGTTATTTTTGCCAGTCCTGGGGCTTGAACTCAGGGGTTTGGTTTTCTCAATGCTAGCCCTCTATTTCTGGAGTCACAGTACCACTCTGGCTTTTCTGTGTATGTGGTAATGAGGAATCGAACCTAGGGCTTTGGGCATGCTAGGCAAGCATCCTACCACTAGGTCACACTCCTGATCCCTTAAATAGGATCTTTAGTGGCTTTATTTCAAAACAATGCTTTTATTGTCTGTGAAATATGAAGGAAGAGTTTGTGTTTGTGGAAAGAAAAATTTCTATTCTTAAAAGACAGCCTTGTGGATGCATGTTTTGAAATAATACTTGCTTTTCTATTTCTGTGCAAGGAAATGTTAGCACTTTTGCAAGCAGGAGACATTTAAGGTTTGTAGACTATGTGGATGGCACAGTCTTTCAACCCCAGTGGAGTTGGCAGACTGACACTGCTATATGTTTTCCTGTTTTTGATGTAAACATTGACTCAGATTGCATGTGAAGCCATTCATTTATTAAATAGTGAAAATTAATGCAATCTCACAACTTCAGTGTGACTTAATATTGTAAATGCAATGATATACCTTTGAGGACTTGTCTTTGTGTGAGCAGTCTATTTTTGTCATGTGGTAGCTTATTATCTCTGGTGTAAGGTACATTTATTGGACGCACTATGATCATTTGACCTTATCACATAATCTGAAGAGAAAATAAAGAGAATGGTGATCTAGTTATAGTTTATATAACTTAGAGTGGTCTCAGTAATAAAGCCCAGGTAGAGTTACAGCTTATAGTCAGATTTGAGTATTAGCTGAAGAGATTTGATCATGAAGACTGAGAGTAAATCATCTCTTATAAGACCCAAGTTGAGTTTTATAAACAAACATGGATAAATTTGAATCAGGGAGAACGAAGTCTGTAAGAACAGAGGATAAGGCACTAGTTGTCTGTGGCCTTGGAGAAATCTCTGCAATGTTGAATGTAACTCATGTAAAATGGCTGTTATGTGGAAACTACAGCTAGGATCTATTAAGTTCTATGTTCCAGAAAGAAAGTTGACTGGATTAGTTGTTTCCTACCATTACATGGACACACACACACAGACGCAACCCAAACCCAGAGTTCTCTGGCAAAGAAAGGATATTTTATCATTGGTTCCCAAACTCCAGTGAACATCAGATCCCTTGGAAGGAGTAGGGAAGTAGGCAAATGGCTTGGCCCCCTCTCCAATGCTACCAATCAGAGGAAGGACACCTGAGAATATACATTTCCCAGGTGGCATTGTTGTTGCTGGGCACTGGTCTCTGATCTTTCATTCTAATTTTCCAGTGGATCTCATTTTGTACTCTTTGTCTCTGAATCTGCAGGAAATGATGCTTTTCAGAGGTACTTCTTTATATTTTTTACTCTCTCAAGTAGTTGTCCAAAGGAATTCCCGTTCAACCTGTAAGTGTATGACTACAGTGCATCTTGTCCCTCTGTCATTCTTCAAGTAAAACAAAATACAAATACTGATTAATAAAGTACAATTAGCCTTCCTTCTTATATGTTGTTTTAGCTACTCATAGAAAAGTTCAGGATTTGACAATTTTATTAGTTTAAAATTGTATGTCATTCTGTGTAGTATTGTCATACCTTCTATCATCTGAGTCCATCCTACCCAGGATATGAGTCATTCTTTCATCCATCCTACCACCCTTGCAGGCACTGTCTGCCCATGACTCACTCGGTCATCCTGTCATCCTTATTTACTTAATAATGAACCTCAAATGGTGATGATGTTGGCAATAAATCATGCTAGGGACCATTTGAAATATAGTTCCTTTAAAAGAACAGGTGAAAAAAATCTCACCTTAAGAAATATGAAGGAAAGTGTCATATGCATTGTTAGGATCCGTGGTAAGAAAGAATCTTCTCCCTCTGAAACTATGAAGAAGGAAAGAAATGAATGCTATCTTTATTGTTATACCTTAAACTGTAAGCGTGTGGCCACCTTTTGCATGGCAAGTGCTCAGTTAAGTTGGAAAAAGAACTAAGGGCCTAACTTAGTATCCACTGAGAATCTAGAAACATATCTTTCAGGGGAAATGGAAAATCATTGCATATCTCAACCAAGCAGCCACTGATCTTTGGATTTTACTAGTTGGCACTGTTACAGGGCCATCTGATTTTCTACATGCATAATAGCATTTTCTGTGTTCTGTAACAGTCAATGGATGTTAATTCTACTTTTCCAAATTGCCTGGTGTGTTGGTAGGCATGGAAGGGCCTTGTGAGTTACATACACAAGTGACTGGGTGAACTGGCTGAAAGGTGGGTGCCTGTGTTTTTCTTATGTCTTTATGTATCTATTGCTATTTTTTTAAGATAGTGAGGCACATCCTGTAAACTGCTCATGATGATTTTGTCATCAAGTGAGGAGGGAGAGGGCTTAGTGATTGAACTCTGTGGAGGTCAGAAATACTGACAGAGGGAAAGTATTTGTGTATACTGTCCATCCAGTTTATTTTTGTATTGTTTTGAAAGGAGGGAGATATGATGTGTATTTGTACACCATGGAACAAATCTTCAGAAGAAAGAGGCCCGTGCTTTTTAGCTTCTCAACTCTGGCTGAGACATTAATCTCCTAGGTAATTTGGGGGGAGGGATGACTGACCCTGCCCTATTCCTCATTTGTTACACCAGCTGTTTCCTAGATCTAGACTGGTTATGCTGCATTTTCTAATCTACCCTAGATTTTTAGCCTACATAAGATCTACCTCTGGAGGGTTTGTTAGACTGTAGATTATACCATGCCCTTGAAATTATTAGTTGAGTGAGTTTATGTAGGGGTTTAACATTTCCATCTTCAACAATTTCTCAGGAAGTCACCATTGCCACAGGTCCTGTGACCAGTCTTCCAGGTCCACTGCACACCACCTTGATGCTCCTGGAGAATGTAAATGACACCATGGTGGGCAAAGGTTGCTATCTTCTAAGCTCTGCTGTTTGCATCTCTTTTAGCACAGGGTTTCCTGGTAGGCTACACAGTAATGCTTAGATCCACCATGAAGCTTTTCTTACTGGCACTAATTATTTGGGGAATTATGTTCCAGTTTACTTTGGATTCCATTTAATTGGTTGACAATTGATTTTTGTGTCAACAAACTTACAACTTACATCTCAAAGGTGGCATTTGAGGTGACTTGTAACTGCATCAATCACCTGCGAAGTGTTCTATCTTCAGTGCAAATTTCCATTCCATTTTTAAAGTAATTTTATTTATAAGAACTTGGAGAAAAACAATAGCAATAGCAGCAAGTGACTTCAGATAATAGGGGCAATTTTCTGCCATGCTGTGCAATGACAAATTCTGTCACTTTGTGAGGTATACCATCCCTGGGAAGGTTATTTTTACTAAGATGCCCAGAGATCAGCTTCTCTTTCAGACAGTAATAGACATTTTAAAATCCAATTTCTTGGTCATTCTTTACTTCTGCATAATTCCATGTGTATTTTGATGACAATTAAACTTAAAAAAAAACACATCTATGGCCAGCCACTGTTGACTCACACCTGTTACCCTTGCTGAGATCTGCGAATTGCAGTGCAAAGCTAGCTAGTAGGAAAGTTATGAAATTCTTCAATTAACTGCCAAAAAGCTGAAAGTTGAGCTGTGTATCAAGTGGTAAAGCAGCAGCCTTGAGGGAAACAGCTCAGGGACCAGAGCCAGGCCTTGTGTTCAAGTCTTAGTACTAGAATGTGTGTGCCATACATACACACATACACAATCATCTATGTATATGCATTTTGAATTGTACCCTGTGTCTATGCCTGATTTGCTAATGCCATAAAAGTATGATCTTCATATCGCATTATATACTTTTGGGCAAATACGTGATCTCTCATGAGAATCATTTTCTTGTGTTCAAAATGTGTTATGGAGATATTACAGAGACCACATGTAGCAAGGACAACTATGTCCTCAGCTTGGTGACTGGTGAAAAGTGCCCAGGGGGTGGGATTCCCTTAGTGATAGTGTCTACACTATCACTAGACTCCTATTTAAGGAGAGGAGAGCTCAGTCGAAATTAGAGATTTACTGCAGCCACAGACAGAAGTAGTCATCAGTGACACTAACCCTGACCCATGCACGTGTGATTTCTCAAGACATCCTGACCTGTATTTTGAAGCCCTTCACTGTGCCTGAAAGAGATCATTGTGGGCCAGATCTTTGCTTTCCAAAACAACCTTTGCAAATATAATTGCTGACCTAATTTTCAGTTCTCTATTTTACTTTTACTTTTACGTGGGCGACATATAGCTGTGAGGCACTGCTCGAAATGTGGTTTGGGAATTGTTCCTTTAGGCTTAATTACAAATGGAATTTGACTTAATTAAAGGATGGTTTCCACCACCAAAGCTGACCTGAACTTCTTTGAAGTGTGTAAATAGTCACCTCATCACCAGATGTCTGATACCTCGTTAGGAAGCACTGATTCACAGCTTTAACCAGTCCCTAAAATAGAGAGTTCTCTAACCAGTTGAGGCTTAGAAAGTCTGTATTCCATCAGGTGAGAAAGGCTTGGTTGGCAATCTCCTGAGGCTCATCAAAGCTAGAACTAGTGGAAAATTGCAGTGTTTGTGTGAAAAATAAAATCAAAATCAAAACCAGAGATTGGTGGCTCACACCTGTAATCCTAGTTACTCAGGAGGCTCCTATCTGAGGGTCGAGGTTCAAGACCAGCCATGTAGAAAAGTTCATGAAACTCTTAACTAATCACACACACACACACACACACACACACACACACACACACACACACACACACACACACACACCCTTACACAATGGAAGTGGAGCTGTGGAGCTATGGCCTAACTGGTAAAATGCCAGCATTCTAACAAAACAGCTAGGGAAAAAAACTGCTCCTAGGCCCATGTGGCAGAGAATTTTAATCATTCTTATCTTAGAATGCTAGATGATAAATATGGAAGCAATATAACTCCTTGGCACTCTATAATAGTATACAACTCTGTATGTAACTGTACAATTTAAGTATATTAAGCTCCATTTGATTCAATTATATGTGTAGTTTCTTTAAGCTTAGGAATATTTTAAATTGGTTCCCAGGATACATGTGTCTCAAAAGCATTTCTTCCCCCCACCACTATTTTTTGTAAGAGGAAAAAAAATAGTTTGAACACTGAAATGTTACAAATATAAAACACATTATTTTTCTTCAATGTTTCTGTTTAAAAAAACTATTTAAAATAGTATCAGCAACACTATGCTCTATGTTTCTCTTCAGGTCCTGATAATCATTTTAGTTTCTGTATCTTTGTATTTTAATAAGCTAGAGAAACAAGCTAGGTAATTGGACTCCGTTTTGCCTAACGCTAGTCATGACTTACTTTCTCCCCTGTGGGGATTTCCTGGATCCCCTCTCATCCCAGTTAGGGAGCTTTTCTCTTCTTCTTAATGAGCTACAAAGGTAAAACCAGTAAACTGCCAAAAAAGAAAAAAAAACAAAACCCACTCGGGATTATAACTGATGGTGTAAGCATGATTCTCACCCTTTTACTTACCTCTCTCTAGTTTTCTACCTGGAAATTCTTTTTGGGTTTTCCTGCTTCTCCTTTCTGCCAGTAAATCAGAACCTGGAACCATAAATGTACTCATTACTTTATGTGTGCTACTGTAACCCTTCTGTACAATAAAATACAATTTAAAGAAAAGTTATTAGAACCTATTGAGATTTGCGTTGTAGGCTGTTTATATACAGAAAAAGAGCTGTGCTTCTGTAATTAATCCTGACATGACTGGAGCTACCATAGCTGTTGGTGGAGAGAAGGGCGTGGCTTTATCTTTTCAGAGAAGTTCATCCTCTTGCTTTGCACACTGTAGACTTTTTTTTTAAAAAAAAAAAAAAGGTGTGACAATCCAGTGTCGCTTTCTGGGTACATCTGGGAAGTTTCCACCCAACCATGATGATGGGGTGGGGTGTAGAGTGCAGAGAATGTCCTCAGAGCTCCTTCTTGATGGTGGAGGTGAGCCAACTAGGTTAGCTCTGCCTTTAACCTTTGATGAGGAACCACAGTGTCTCTGGAATATATGAGGCTGTCTGGTGTCAAAGTTCACCAACTTTGAGTTCAACTTGGTGTTAGCCACTAAGGATTATTGAGTCAGAGCTCCATATCATGAGTCAAGAAATACATCCTCTCATTCTCATACTTCTCTCTTCAATCAAGCTAGAGTTCATGCAATTTCTTCTCAGACCCTTGAGTCATCCACCCTTTCTCAGTGACAGCTGCAGTACTTCATTGTCGATGCTTGATTTTTTTTATCTCTTCAGTGTACAATAGAAGTTATAAAGGGCTCACTGTTCCTTCTCTGTCTTCCTTCCTTCATTTTCTCTCTCCCTTTCCTCCTTCTTTTTCTTCCTACTTCATCTCCCTTTTCTCTCTTCCTTTTCTACATTTCTTTATTAATTTTTTTTACCTCCATCTGGGCACCAATGATTTATACCTGTAATCTTTGCTACTCGGGAGGAGGCTTGAGTTTAAGGATCATAGTTTGGAGACAGCTAAGGTAAGGAAAGTCCAAGAGACGCTTCTCTCCAATTAATGACCAAAAACCTACAAGAGGAACTGTGGATCACTTGGCAGTCAATTTTAGAGTAAGAAAGCTAAGGAGTAATGTCCAGGCCCTGAGTTCAAGTTCCAGTACACACACAGACACTGTTCTAATTGTTTATTCTATAGTTGAGATTAATCATTGTAGAGCAGAGTCTCTTAGCCTCTACTCACTCATTGGGCCTTAACAAAGCCAATGCTTACAAATAAAAGCTTTGACTTTCTTTTTATTTATTTATTTATTTTTAATTGTAATTAATAAAAGGGTTACATGATATTTGCCAGATAGAAGGTGCATTAATTCACATACATTGATACCCTTCCACATGTCTTGGTCCCATTACCCTCCCCCCCACCCCCTCTTGGTTTTCCCCCCCTTCCCTGTCCAATTTCAAGTAACCAAATACAAATGTATCCAATATATCAGATAACAAAGTGAGATATTGTGTCAATATGAGATAACAAAGGAACAGCAAAAGAGATGAGATAACATAGCACATTAAGGACAGCAATCATTCATTATATGGCTTTTGTTTCAATATCCTAGAGGTAAGCTTTGACTTTCTTAGTGTTGTCTTTGGACTGGCCCATCTAAAAATAAGATTTTATTTTTCTATGCTGGTATCTCCTCTTCTCCTGAATTAATGAACAGTCCAACATCAGAAATGAGCAATAAGGGTTATCAGAAATTAGAAAAGTAAAATTCTGTCTGTCCCAGAATTCATTTAGGTATACATACATACATATAGGGGAATTGGTGTGCTGGTCTTGTCTAGCATTATTTCATTGGACATTGTGGTAATTTGGGGGTTTGCATATGAACTAGGATCCCTCCATACTTAAATAGTCTATGGCCCTCTCAAGCTGATTATAGAATTGTTGGTAATGAGAGAGCACAAAATATTTACCAAAATTTATTGGCAAATGTTTATTTTCCTGTGTATATTAAGTGTGTTTCAGTGACCTTTATTCTACCTGTGAATAAAATAAATGCAGATGCTATTTCAACTGTGTAGATTTTTTTTCCCAAATACAGATACATAGGAGGTAATTTAAAATCCACAGTGTAGGAGTTGATTTGTGATGTTGCACTTGCCTTTTGTTTCATACAGACATTTGGAGTTCTATTATTCCCAAAGCTATGTCAATTACCTGTAATGGTTCAGGAAGAAAAAGGGGCATAAAGACAAGAGTTATTTCATTCAATACAAAATTGGTAGGGAGAATAATTGATCCGATTTTCTAAATATCAAGAAAATCCCTTGGGGACAAATGTATGTATCTACAGAAATATAATGGAAATTAATATTTATGAGGCATCTCCTGTACGGCAGGAACTACTCTAAAAGCTCCTATGTATATAAAGTTTTATTTAGTTTCTACTAGGTAAGTAGTTCTTAAAAGAAGAAAGCATGTTTTATAATGAAGCAACTGGAAAGTAGCCAAACCATAATTTAAAACTAGATCTCTTTTCTAATATCCTATTAACAAATACAACAAATCATTTTTGGTTAATCTTTCTCTTCTATACATAGGTATTGACACTTAAGTAAGGAGATATCCTTAAAGTATAGCCATTATAGAAAAAAGTTAACTGTATAACCAAGAAAATGAGCAGTTAAGAATCTAAGTGTGTGTGTATGTGTGTGGCATGGTCCTAGGGCTTGAACTCTGGGCCTGGGCACTGTCCCTGAGCTTTTTAGCTCAAGGCTAGTGCTCAACAAGTCTAGGTACAGCTCACTTCCAGTTGATTTTTCTAGTTAATAGATTAGAAATTGGAATTTCCTGGACTTCCATGCTTGGAAGTCCTTGGTTTGATGCATGATTTTCAGATTTAAGCTTTCTGAGTAGTTAGGATTACCAAGTGCGAGCCACTGGAGCCTAGCAGTGAATAAATTTTGATAACAGTTGAAAACAGTACATTGGCACAGATTCACTGGTTTTAAGGAGCTGAGATTAATAGTAATTAGTATATTAATCATTAATTGTCCTCCTGGAAATTGTCTTAAAACTAGGAAAATTTCCCTTCTAATGCTTGTCTTAACTTATTTTTTTTCTTTCTTTTTTATTGTAATTAATAAAAGGGTTACATGATATTTGCCAGATAGAAGGTGCATTAATTCACATACATTGGTGCCCTTTCACATGTCTTGGTACCCATTTCCCTCCCCCCCACACCCCCCACCCGTCTTGGTTTGCCCCCCTTCCCTATCAAATTTCAAATAACCAAATACAAATAAATTCAATATATCAGATAACAAAGTGAGATACTGTAACAATATGAGATACCCAAGAGACAGCAAAGGAGATGAAAGATAACATAGTACATTAAAGGCTTGTCTTAACTTATAAAGTAAAAAATTATACCTAAGAAGACAAATATAACTAAGGCATGCTCTTGAATCATATGTTAACATTTAATTAAAATATTTTGGAAGATGTGTCACAACACCAGTTTCCTGAGAGTAAGTATTCCCTTTTCCTGCATTTCTTTTTTTACTGGAAAATAGTCAACATATAGGAAGTATCATAAACATAGGCAAAAGGAGAGAAGGAATAAAGCACAATACAAGGGATTCTTACTTCATGAGCATGGGATCTAGCACATACTAGCTATCAAATATATAACACTGTATATTCATATTTATGTATGTATTAATATTGGTGTTAATCACACCAATAATACCATTTTGCTGTTCTTCACATTAAAGTATATTTCCTCCTGGTCTCCTTCTCTGCATCCCTCTCTCGTCTTCTCCCTCTTTCTTTATTTCTTTCTGTCCTGAGCTTGAACCCAGGGTCTGGGTGATGTGCCCAAGCTTTTGTATTCCAGGCTAACATTCTACCACTGAAGCCTTAGTTCTACTTCCAACTTTTTGGTAGTTAATTTGAGATAGGAAACTCCCATATTTTCTTGCCCAAGCTGGCTTTGAACTAAGACCCTCAGATTTTAGTACATTTCTCATGGTACATTTCTCATAGTGCATTTCAAGATGATACTGAAGAATGAAGACCCAGTTTGGCCCTGACAGCAGGAATTAGTAGCAGGTACCTTCCTGCTGAGTTCGACAGAGCTTGTCAAAGTTATCCATTGGTGTTAGGTTCTTTTATTTTTCATGTCATAAAGATCATGTGATCTTTAAACAAACATCTAGGGTTAATTATATACTTAGTATACAGAGAGCAGACTTTTCTGATTAATGACCTTGTCTGTATTACAAAGTCTGACCTTTGACTTAAGGATCCTAAATTGGGAAAAGTTAGAAAGTTATTGGTTTAGAATTATACTTAAGTTTTAGCTTAGTATCATCTGTAAAACAGACATGTAAACCAAAACGAATGTTTACTATCCAGGCTAAACTGAACTAAGAAGAGAGTGGATTAGATTAAGTTGTTAGATAAGTAACTGTACATTTTGATGAGAATTTTCACAAGAGCACAAAGAGATTTTACATACACTAAGAAATGCATATATTTACAATCCAATGGAGGAAAGAATCATTTCCAATTGGTGGCTCACAGCTGCCCTCCTAGTTATTCTGTAGACTAAGATCTGAGGATTGAAGTTCCTCAAAGCTAGGCTGAGCAGTAAAGTCCATGAAATTCTTATTTCCAATTAACTACCTCAAAAGCCAGAAATGGTGCTATGGCTCAAGTTAGTAGAGCATTAGCCTTGAGCACAAAGCTCAGGGACAGCAGACAGGCTCTTGAGTTCAAACCCCAGGACCAATATAAAGAAAAAAGAAAAATCAAATAATTTCCAGGCCTACTAATCATCAGGCAACTCAGTCTGGTTTTTCCTGCTGTACCATTTAAATCAGCTATCTCTTCATGTGTTCCAAAGATGTATTTTGACTATCAGTTAAGGAGATAGCACACTTTTTATACTTAAATATTTGTTACTGTTTCCTTGGTTGCCTTACAATGAATATTTTCCCATGATAGAGTTCCTTTTATCTTTAAGAACCATGAAATGAGGAACAGTGTCTATGATGTCTCATTCTTTATAGCTCGAAGCACAGAAAGATAGCACTCAGTTTAGAAATTCCATTTCCTGTTAACATATGGATTCCTTATGGAGGCTGAGGATATAGTTCCAACCTCATTTTATTACTTTTTTTTTTTTACCAGTCCTGGGCTTGAACTCAGGGCTTGAGCACTGTCCTTGGACTTTCTCAAGGCTAGAGCACTACCACTTGAGCCTCAGCACCACTTCCGGCTTTTTTCTATGGATGTGCTGCCGAGGAATCGAACCCAGGTCTTCATGCATGCTAGGCAAGCACTTTACCAACTAGGCCAAACTCCCGCCCCTTTATTACTTTCTTGTTGAAGCCTCTACTACCAAATGTAGCCTATGTAAATATGTCTTTTCTTATGGATATTTATGCCATTCACACTCTCCCTTACCTTGCAATCGAATGTATTTATTTCAACTCAGAAAATCTGTGCTTGCTTATCTAGATACTGTTCCTTAATAGACATCTTTTAAAAAATACTTTACATTTTTGAATTTGTAAATATGTAATAGATAATTTTTTTCATATATTTTATTGTAATTAATAGAAGGAATACATTATATTTGCCAGATAGGAGGTGCATTAATTCACATACATTGATACCCTTTCTCATGTCTTGGTCCCCATTTCCCTCCCTCCCCCACCTCCACCCTTCATCTTGTTTTCCCCCCTTCCCTATCCAATTTTAAATAACCAAATGTGCTAGATAATTTTAAAGAAAGGTTTTCAAGCTTAGTTCCTTGATGGGAAATATCACATAAATGAAGTTTGTCAGCTGGAACAGCTTTTTAGATGGGAAGTATTTACTGTTATTTCTGAGAGCCAAGCAACATATGTCAGACAATGGGCAATGATATAATTAACTCATTAGAATAGGTTCCCCATTATTCTAGTAGCTCTCCTTGTCTTTCTTCCCACTATTCTTTTCTCCTCCCTTGTTACTTTCTTCCTTCTTTTTATGTATTCTTTCCCTTTCCCCCAAAGTATTCATTCTTTCCTCTTCTATTCCTTCTTTTTCTTTATATCATTTGCTGTTACATTTTAAACTTTTATTTGGATATAATTTTTAGTTGCACTTAATGCGCAAAGCATTTCCACACACCATTCATATAATTCACTTAATATTGGTATCTTACCAATACTACCAATGATGGTATATTCACCAGAACACTTTCGTAACTTTTATCTACTCCAACAGTCTGTCTCATCAACTTCTATACTTCATATATAATAGAAAACACTTGTGCTGCTAATAAGATATATTTCACAATGATAGAATGAAATAAATTCACTTTATTATCCTCTTGCTTTTGTTCTCTATTTTTAGCCTTATTTGTGTGTGTGTGTGTGTGTGTGTGTGTGTGTGTGTGTGTGTGTGTGTGTTGGTGTGTTGGTGTTTGTAGTAGGTTTACACTTAGGGTAGGCACTGTCCCTTAGCTTTTGTACTTAAGTCTGGCTTTCTACCACTTGAGCTTCCTGCCCTGCCTGACTTCAAACTGTGATGCCCAGATCTCAGCCTCCTGAGTAGCTAGGATTACAACTGCACTCAGCTTTGTTTTTATTATTATTATTATTATTATTATTATTATTATTTGTACTCTTTATTTTCTAGGCAAATATTTTTTGGTATTGTTTTTCTGGTATTACCTTCCATTTCTGGAAGTTGGAGGAATTAAATACTGTTTGCTTTTCCTGGAAATGTAGAACAATGTGTACTATAAACTAAATTGCTTTTTATTCTCATGTTCACTTTTATTCTTTTTTTTCTTAAGAGAAAGGATTTCAGGGAAACACTCAGATTTATTCTGTGAGTGACATTTGTTTAATGACGCATCTTCCCTAGAGGAGGTCTGTTTGGAACTAGAGAGAGATTATAGAGGTGACATTAGAAGTCTTTCCTGTGTTGCTGCCTGCAGTTTACTCTTGGGCCCTGGCCAGACAGTAATGGGACATCTGCTTGAGTATTAAAATGTTAGTTGAGCTAGAACTAAAAGAATATGTTGCTAAAATAAGTATATATATATATATATGTATACATACACATGCACACACATATGGATTAGTAAAGTGCTATATTGCTACTTCACAAACAAAACAATGGATTCTTAATTCCTCATATATATATATATATTATTTTCATATATATATATATATATGCAAAAGACTGAGCCAGAAAGTTCAGAAATTTTTTTGTTGTTGTTCTTGTAACAAGATAATCCGAGGAACTGAATTTTGCCATAAGTAGGAGGGCTCAGCTAGCTCTATGACTTCTGCTTCCTGATGACAAAGAAAACCAGAAGGAAAAAGTCTTAGAACAGGCCAGGCACAGGTGGCTCATGCCTGTAATCCTAGCTACTCAGGAAGCTGAGATCTGAGGAGTGCAGTCAGCCCAGGTTGTGAGAAAAGTGGAAAGTGGCACTGTGGCTCATCATGGTAGGGTGATATCCTTGAGCTGAAGGCTCAGGGACAGCATCCAGGCCCAGAGCTCAAGCACCATGACCAACCAAAACAAAAGTCTTAGAATAAATAAAGTTAGGATATAATACTAATTATATAGAAGTAATACACATATAATTATATATAATTTTAGTTATGTACAATGCATAATATATTAAATACTCAAGATTTCCCACCGTGAGTGTCATGTTTAGGACAGATTGATAGAGCAGGCCTGCCTGTCATTCATCACTGAAGTGCTAGAGACAAAAGGATTGTCAGCTCAAGGACAGCTTGAAGTAGGGAGTGAGATACTGTCTCAGACAGAACAAAGCAAAAGAATCATGCTTAAATTTAATTGGACTCATTTCTCTAAAACGAACTTTGGTTTTGGTGAGGTGGTATCTTGTCCTAGACTAGACAGCCTCTAAATTCTAACTGTGAAAGTCTGAGGTCTGATCATTAGATCAGGTCTCTAAACCTGCTCAGTTATTCTATTTCCGGTGTTCACACACAGGGTATAGTTACACTTCAGGCATACTAAGGGATCTGTGACCTTCCACCATAAAGTCATCAATAGTGATGAGCACAAAGCTGGACTATAAGATTCAAGCTCTGGTCATGCCACTTGCTGAGCACAGGCCCTGTGGTAATGGCAAAACCCAATAATATATGGTGTTTAATTTTCCATTATCAGTTCATTGGATATGAGAACTCAGGTCAGGACACATATCTTAGCATTTTGTAGCAGTCATTTCACAGATGTTCCACAACAACTCTTATTGCTGAAGGAACTTGGTGGCTCTTCTGGAGATACTGAGAAAAAGATGGAAAGATTCTCATCCTATTTGTCCAGATACTGTTAATTTGAAATCTATTTTATCTGATATGAGGATGGCAACTCCAGCCTGTTTATGGGGGCTGTTAGCTTGAGTTTATTCCAACCTCTCGTTTTCAAAAGGTGTTTGTTTTTTTGGGGTAAGATGTGTCTCTTGAAGACAGCAGAACAATGGATCCTGTTTTTTGCTCCAACTAGATAATCTATGCCATTTAATTGGAGAGTTAAGTCCATTGATATTGAGAGTCAGGATTGAGAAATATTTAGTAGTTCCTGCCATTTTTACAAGCTTTCATTAGGGCCTGTGTCTTGATAGTTTTTGTGGTACTTAGATGTTATGAGTTTTAGGTGCCATGTCTTTGTCTGTATTATGTTTGTGTTGGTTGTCCATGTGTAGAACATCTTTGAGAATTTTCTGTAGTGTTGGTTTTGTTGCTACATAATATTGAAGCTTTTCCTTGGAATAGAATGTTTTTATTGTTCCCTCAGTTATGAATGAGAGCTTAGCTGGGTACAGTATTCTTGGCTGGTAGTTATTTGACTTCAGGGCATGGTATATATGGTTCCAATCTCTTCTTGCTTGCATGGTCTCTGCTGAGAAATCTGGGGTTATTCTGATTGGTTTGCCTTTATAGGTGATTGTTCTCTTCTCCCTGACTGCTTTTAGGATCCTATCTTTGGACTCTATTGATCCAGTTTGGATTATAATGTGGCGGTGGGATGTCCTTTTCGGGTCAGGTCTGCTTGGAGTTCTAAAAGCTTCTTGTATCTGGATGAGCCTGACCTTCTGGATATTTGGGAAGTTCTCTGAGATGATTCCCTGAAGTATATTTCCAATACCATTGACCTCTTTCTCTAGACCCTCCTGAATACCAATTAGCCTTAAATTAGGCTTCCTAATCGTATCTTGGACCTCCTGTGCCATTTTCTCATATTTCCTACATTTGAATTGACTCATTTTCTGTTCTTTTTCTATAACAACTAAATTATCTTCAACCCCAGAAATTCTCCCTTCTGCATTGTCTAACCTGCTATCAAAGCTATCTACTTTATTGTTCATCTCCCTTGCTTCTAATTGCTCATTTTTGATGCCTTGCATCTCTTCTTTTAGATCATGTATGGATTTCTTTAGCTCCTTGATTTCCATTTGAGTGGTTAGCTCAGCAGCTTTATTCTCTTTGGACATTTGTTGGAGTTCAGTCACCTTTTTGTTTGTGGATTCTATGAATTCATCCATTTTTCTTTGTAAATCCTTTATTATGGCCTCCTTTATTGCTTCCTCTCGTTCACGTATCACCTTGTTTATGGTTTCATCTGGTTTAAATAGGGCTTGCTTGCGTATCTCTTTCTGTATGTTTTCAAACTTTTCATTAATCATGTTTATCAATTGCATTTGTATAGCATTTAGAGGACTCACCTCTAATTTTGCCATTGACTGCTCCATTGCCTTTTTATATTGGGTGGAAGATGCTATTCCTTGATTTGTCATTTTTCTTGAGTTTCTTGTTCTGCCTATTTGAAAATAGGAGCAAGATTAATATTGCACAAGATTACAATTTTTAAGATATTACCAACCTAGAGCTCTTTAGCTGGCCAGACAATAGATGTTCACAATTTTAGATTGGTATTATCACTCTTTGTTTTTGTGCACTTACAGGTAAATCTAATACCACCACCAATCACATTTTATGACCAAAAAAATAAACCCCTCAATCCAATCCCTATTGTATTTTTCCCTCTGGACCTACAATATTATTGAACACCTAGATATACAGTATTTCTCACCAACCATCAACTGTAGATCCTTGCATAATAAAAGTTGAAGGATGAACAGAGGACCAGAGATAGAAAAATAGTATGAAAGACAAGAGGGGAAATAAGGAAAGAGTAATGTATGGTTTAAGATTAATATAGTAATGAAGAAAAGGGATAGATAGTGTAAGGATAAGTGACCTAAGATGATAGAAAGGTAAAATAGTTGATTACAAAATTTAGAAAAAATAAGATAAAACTTATGAAAACAAGAAGAGTAATAAGAATATATAGAGTAAAGAGGACGGTATATATAGGTGAATTCAATGATAAAATTTTCAAAAAGTAAAAAGAAAAGAAAAGAAAAACAAAAAAGGTGGGGGCAGATCCCACACCGTTGTGAGTTCTTAGACAAGAAATACTAGGGTTAAGAACCAACAGATTAAAAAACAGGTGACTGTATCAATGTAAATATCATTTGTATCCAGTCTGTACCCAGTGCTGTCACTATGTTTCAAGGAATGACCACAATAACAGAAGGAAAAGTGTGTGGGGGAGAATCTTAGCATTAAAAAAAAAAAGGTGGAGGTAAAATGGCAAAAAAATGAGAACACATAAAATGCAAATGAAAAAGGGCAGAAAAAAAGGAAAAAACAGAAAAAAAGGGTATTCTTGCGTTTTTATTTTTTTCTGAGTGTGAGACAGGATAGGAAACTTGTGTCTCCACTAAATTCAGGGTCCAAACACTTCAAAAAGTCTTTTTCTCTTGCGATTTGGTTTTGTGGGTTTTCTAATCAGTTTGTTTGATTGGGCAGAAAAAAAAGAAAACACTAGAGTCAGGAGTGGCTTTGTTTACCAAGACTGCGGCCCTGCCCAGGGGGAGGAACTTCCGCTAGCACCCAGCTAACCTGCCTCTGGGAAATCCTTTGCCCTTTTAATGATGGCGCTGCCAGCACCTCTTCTCAGGCTCCAGATGCTTTGGCAGGGTCTTTGCCAGCAGTTAAGATGGTGCTGCTCTTGGCTGGTGGGGTAGAGGATTCCTTTCCAATGCCATTCCACAAGCAGAAGTGGAAACTTCTCCACAGAGGTACTCACAAATTGCTGGGTTTTGTGGTTCCGTGAAGCTGGCAGGTCCGTGCATGGCGGGGTGACGGCTCTGGGCTCGTGCAAGCTCTGTGTGGCTCTGTCTAGAGCTGGCCGGTCTGTGCTGCCGAGAAGCGCTTTCTGCTCAGGTGCCCGAGGGAGGCTTTGTCTCCGCGGTGGCTTCGAGCCGCTGGCGCTGCTCCACACTGTCTTCTTATGCTGGCTTTCTGCCCTTCTCCTCTCTGAGATTTCTGTGGTGCTAAAGCTTTCTTAGGATGGATCTTAGGGTATGAACTTTCCCCTGTGATGCTAGAACTGGTGTCTTGGTGAGAGCTCAGAAAGACTCACACTGAACTGCCGCCATCGTCTTCTGATCTCTCAAAACATATCTTGAAGCTACCTCTCTTGAGGTATGGATGGGTATCCTTCCATAACCTTCTAATTTCCCCACAGTGCTTTGTAAGCGGCAACTGAAGTGCCACTTTTAAACAATCATTTGCCTCAATTCTGGTGTATTAGAATAGAAAGCAAATATTGAAATATGCCCTGTCTCT
Organism: Megascapheus bottae; assembly: GCF_031878675.1. Classification (NCBI taxonomy): domain Eukaryota; kingdom Metazoa; phylum Chordata; class Mammalia; order Rodentia; family Geomyidae; genus Megascapheus; species Megascapheus bottae. The sequence goes on from NC_143511.1 coordinate 23,544,922, forward strand.
CTCCTTTCTAACTCCACCTCCCTCATTCTCACAGCTTTGATCAACCTAGCCATATGTACAAAACTTGGTTCCCCTATACCTTCAGCATGTGATATCCTTAGATCTAGACCATAATAGTTCTCCTACCCAGATCCTTTGGAAGGGTGCTTCCTTCTTGCTCAGTTCAGCCTCAAACATGACATATTCAGAGACATGACTGTATTATCCTAGATAACACAAGCTAGAGCACTCTCCAACTTACTCTCAGAATATTCATTTTTCTACTACTTGATAATACCCTCCTCATAACCCCTCACCCTGCACTCCAGATTGTAAAATTGTAAGTTGTAGGGCTCTGGCGAGTCATGGTCTGTTCATAGTCTTGTAAAATAGCATTTGTTTGTATTTCCATTTGTATGGTATTTGATTGATGGCTAAATGTCTTGTGTAGAGCTTGATAGAACCTACCTTACCAACTTGTCAATAAGGTTAAAATCCAAACTGCATGTAAAACAAATAAATTCAGGGCTTCGTATAACAAAGATGTACTGTCTGTGCTTCATATTTTCTGAAATTTCTGTAATAACTTCCATAGTCATTTTCCTCTTTTACTCAAATAATTTACAAAAAGACTTCTTGAAAATTCCCAAAGGATGAAGAAGCAGAGCCAGGAAAAGATCTCAGGACCTTTGGTCAAGGACATTTTTCAGTGGGAAAATAACAAGCATTTAGCTTTCAGGAAACTTCAGGTACATTTTCATACACTGTAAGGATGAGTTATTTTCTGATTTTCAAAGAGTGAAATGACACTTTAAAAGATTTTAAACCTGTGAAATTAATTCATTCTCTTATAATCATCTTTTGTTAATCATAATTATATGTATGAATATGTATATATATGATTCCAATTGGTATGAGTTATTTGCTAGTATTATACTTTGTTTACTTCAATTCATTGGTTAATTGATGTTGAGATTTAAACTCACAACCATGAATTTTCCAGGCAGATACTCTTATCACTTGAATTATACCTCTAGCCCATTTTCTTGAATTTTTATTTCCAAACTGGAAATATTTGCTGTATTAGTTCCTCTGAATGAATGGCTTCCTATTCTGTCCGGCAGAGTCCTAGAGTATTTGCATAATGAATTAGCATGATACATATTGAGGCAGTCTTATTCTTGGTAACAGTTGTGTGTAGGTGAAGATATTGTGAGATATAGCATATGCAAAAAAGTATGTGTATGACAACATGTGTATATAATTATAAGCATAGCAAATAAATGAATGCCTAGATTATAAAAACAGAATATGACAGTAGGTTTGACATTTTCTGGGGATTTTCCACTAGATGACATTACATTGCAATTTAGTCATAATCATTACTTTTTAAAAATAATTTATTTGTTCTTATAGAGGTGATATACAGAGGAGGGATTACAAATACTTGAATCAGATGGAGTATATTTCCTTATCTACAGGGTCTTCTGTTTCCTCAGACTTAGCCCTAATTTGGTATTCTCATTTCTGTTTGTTTTTTATATTAAAATATTTCTGTCTGTTTCCTATAAATATCACCATACTTTGTATATGTCCTATGATTTGTTTTTCACCATACATTTTATGTTGATAAAGAATGGTTGATTTAGCCTTGTTAACTGCTTCTCCCCCACCACCCCCCAAAAAAACCTGGCACAGATTTTCATGGTAATTTCTAGTTACTCAACTCAAAATTTAGTTCTGCATCCTCTTTTTGATGGATATTTGAACTGTCTAGTTTATTTTCTTCATTATTAGGAATGTTATTACATTGGGCAACTTCTGTCTCTTGGTAGACATGTGTGAGAGTATTTGTATGCATTATCCTGAGAAGTGGTGTTACTTAGTCATTAGAGATTCTTTTATTCAGCTCCACTATATAATACCAACTTGTTTTCCAAAGAGACACCAAATTATATTCCCTTCCAATTTACCTGAAATTTCATGGATCTTTAGATGTTTCTGCTCATGTCAAGAAAAATTTGGGCTTTTTACTATCTGTCCAGGCTGGCAGGTACGAAGAGGGAATTCCTTGATATTTTCCTTTGCTTACTAAACAGACTGAGCACCTTTTTTTGTATGTCTATTTGGTATTCTAATTTTGTTTCTGGGAAACATTCAGTTTTTTTCTATTGGGTTGTTGGCCTTGATCTTACTAATTTATGGGAGTTCTTTCTTTACATATTCTAGACACATTTGTTTTATTATTACAAGTATTTTCCCCAGGCTTTAGGCTCTTCTTTTGTGGCTCCTCTAGACAAACAAATTTTCAAATTGAATTTCATAGAATTTATGAATAACTACTTTTTTAAAAAATTGTTGTACATAAAATATTTTACAGGCCACAAAGACAATTTTCCTATATTTCCTCAAATGTACTTCATGATAAAGTTGTAAAATGGATGTTCATGTATATTCCAAGGAAGAAACTGATTTCCTATTGTTTCTATGGGGATCTGTAGTTTTACATAATTTATGTAAATTCACATCTGCTCCCCTTAGCTGCAATAAGTAAAGTCTCCATAGGTTGTTTATTCTCTTTCTGAGCTCTTTCATGGCATTGGCATATTTGTTAACCTGGGAGAGGGTTGTTTTAACTTGTCATAGCTTCTGAAAACTATGAACTTACAGGGCAATTCTTTTAATTATATTTTAATATTTTATTCCCCTGTGAGAACATTTTATATTATTCTCTCAAGAGTTTTTGCAACATTCTATTGGGATTTTTATTGGGATTGCATTGAACACATAGATGAAGTTTGAAAGAGGCTGAGTTCTTTACAATATAACGTATTTGTACCCACAAACTGTCTCTGTCTCTGGGTATCTCTGTCTCTGTTTACTTATTTAGTTTTCCTTTAGAATCTTTGAGTATAATTCTGTAGTTTCTTAAAAAAGATTTGGATTCATTGTAGAGTTCATCTTTTGAGATTCGTAAATCATATATTTTAACATTACATTTGCAATTTTTCTTCTAAGGAGCAATGTACTTTGAAAATTTTTGCCAAGTAAATTCAGATGATTATGGAGATTTTACTCTGTTTGAAGTGTTAATACACTGAATTACATTTTTGGTTTCTAATGCTCAACCAACTTTACATTTTTTGAGATAAACAGAGTGTTATATAATTATTTTCTTTGGGGGTAGGCATGGCTGAGTTGGATTTGCTGTTTCAGTTGAAATATATTAAAAGAAGTTAATTAACCTCTGAATAATATGACTCCCCGTATCCCCGTCTCTAGTATCTCTTCCATGGCACTGTCAAAAGTTCAATTTTAGCAAATGCTTTGGAGTGTTTCTTTCCCTCTGTTTTTCAGAAGTAATATAACATATTGGCTCCTGAAAAGCTTCTAAAACCTTCTTGAAAAATGTCGCTCTATGATGTTTTCTTTCAAAAAGGTTTAAAACAACTGACTAGCATAAAAAATGTTACTAGGGGTCCTCAAGTCTGTTCAAGTCAGTGTTAATATTCATGTATTTCTAACAATTTCTCAGAGTTAACAATATTCTGTTACTTAGAATATTGTTTTAAAGTATTAAATTTTATTTGTTATATTTTTGCCTGCCTTTGAAAAATCAGCAGAGTTTCAGAGATGGCTTACTCATTTATTATAACCAGATTCTGACTGTGTTTTTTTTATTGTATCTTTGCTTTCTGTTTTGTACACTTCATTCTCTCATCTATTTCTGTTTTTGATTATATTGTTTTCTTCTTGCCAACTTCTGAAAATCAACTCTCTTACATTAGTCTGTTTTAATCGTGTGTGTGTGTGTGTGTGTGTGTGTGTGTGTGAGAGAGAGAGAGAGAGAGAGAGAGAGAGAGAGAGAGAGAGAGAGAGAGAGAGAGAGAGAGAGAGAGAGAGAGAGAGAGAGAGGGAGAGGGAGGGAGGGAGAGAGGGAGGGGGAAGGGAGAGGGAGAGGGAGAGAAATACAGAACATGGGCTTGGAGTGTGTGGCCTAGTGGTAGAGTGCTTGCCTTGCATGCATGAAGCCCTGGGTTCGATTCCTCAGTACCACATAAACAGAAAAAGCCAGAAATGGTGCTGTGGCTCAACTAGTAGAGTGGTCGCCTTAAAGAAGCTCCAGGATAGCACTCAGGCTCTCAGTTTAAGCCCCAGGACTGGCAAAAAAAATGTGATATATATTTTCTTCGAAGTATACCTTATGAGTTTTAACTTACTGTTCTAATCATCATTCCTCACTTGCAGCATTTATTATTTAGTGAGACCAGGTCTTGGAAGATTGCTCAGGCTGTCCTCAAACTCACAGTCCTCCTTCCTCAATCCTCCAGGTCCTGGGTTACAGACATGCAGCACAACACCTGGCGCACTCATTTCTCTTCTTTCATTATATTTGATGCACTCAGAATGTGAGACTTTGAGATATTTAATATTTTTAATCTTTCACTATTTGATTTAATACTTTTCTTCCTTTTCTCCCCTGCTCTCCTTTTTTTTCCTTCAATGTTAATGCTTTCATGATATCTCTCACTGAATCTACTCTAATAAGAGAGCTCTCCCTATATGATATTGATTATCTGCAATATGCTGACAGTTGCTTGATATTCTACATTGTGGTCAGGTCTAAAAATGTTTCAAGTGGACTTGAGAAGTATATGCATAATTAAGTGACCAGTTTCAGGCATCATTTTGCTATCAGTTGACTAAGTTTCTAATTATGTTGTTCAGATCATTGCTCTTCAGACTAATTTCTTACTGATTTTTCGATAATGCCAATTATGTAATACAGTATGAGGTAACCTCTACTCTGCTGGGAGACTTGACATTTTCCCCCTTCTCTTTATACTTACTTCTCCTTTGCATATTTTCAAATTTAAGTTACATGGGTTAAGAATTGGAGGATTAGGATTATTCTATTGGTAGTAATGGAATTTGAACTCAGGGCCTCAGGCTTGTTATGTAGGTAGGTGGCTATACCACTAAAGGCATACCCACTCTCTCTGCCTTACTTTAAAAAAAAATAAGAGTACAATTTTATGTCTAGATTGGCCTGAACTGTGATCTTCCTGTTCAGGCATTCTGCATAGCCTACATGACAACCATATTTCTCCAGATCTGGCTTTTTAATGGATTGAAATAGGTATTGTGGACATTTAGCCTAGGCTTGGTCTGGAATTATGGTCATCTTGACTTCGCTTCCTGAGTACCTAGGATTACAGCATGAGCCACTAGGCTCAGTTTGGAATTATTATTGTCTTTGGTCAATTAAACATTTTTTTTTTACCAGTCCTGGGGTTAGGTTCAGGACACGAGCACTGTCCTTGAATTTTCTCAAGGTTAGAGCTCTATCACTTGAGTCTCAGCACCACTTCTGACTTTTTTCTATGCATTTGGGACCAAGGACTCGAATCCAGGTCTTCATGCATTCTAGGTAACCACTCTACCACTAGGCCAAACTCCCAGCCATTGGTCAATTAAACAATTTTTAAGAAGCAGTGGCTCTACTAGCAGAGATCTGCAATAGAGCAAAACCTTGATATATAAGGCCATATAGTATGAAGCTAATTGAAAGGACCTCCAGGATACTGAAACAAAAGCCATATAATGAATGATTTTTGTCCTTAATCTACTATGTTATCTTTCATCTCCTTTGCTGTCTCTTGGTTATCTCATATTGTTACAGTATCTCACTTTGTTATCTGATATATTGAATTTATTTGTATTTGGTTATTTGAAATTTGATAGGGAAGGGGGGAAAACCAAGATGGGGGGTGGGTGGTGGGTGGAGGGGAGGGTGTTGGGTACCAAGACATGTGAAAGGGTATCAATGTATGTGAATTAATGCACCTTCTATCTGGCAAATATCATGTGACCCTTCTATTAATTACAATAAAAAATTATATATAAAAAAGAAGCAGTGGCATTCTCTACATTGCTATCAATAATTGTGATTGGTAATAATCCATTACCATCTTGTCTCAGCTACGTTTTAGTCTAACTTTTGCTATTGGTAAAGGACAAAATGTCAAGAACTTGAAAGGTGGAGTCACCTATCGGGAGTAATTTGTAAGTCTGGCAGTATCTCCCCTATAATGCAGAAGGAACTCCTTCAGGAAAAGTTGGATTTTGTGTCGAAACTCAAATAGGAACCAAAAAACAGGAAAATTCAAAAAGGTAATTGGTTTCTTCAGCCAACTTAGTTTTCCTTTCCCCCTCTCTCTTTGTTGTTTTACATAGATATACTAGATATACAAGGGGATTTTGTTGTGAAATATCCATGTAGCACACAATGGTACTTAGACTCCCTCTCCCTATCCTCCCAGACCCCTTTATAAAAAAGTTTCAGTGGGGTTTCATCCTTCCAGTTTTCATATGAGTATAAGAGGTTTTTTTTTTTTACCTATACTCATCCTCCTTCACCAATTTGGTTTCCCTTCCCCTACTCCATGGCAGCTCCCCACTACCAGAACCTGTTCTCATTTCCTCCCAATAGAGCGGCCTTCCTTATCTAGCACAGAAGCTGGCCCACTGTTTGCTTACTGTGGGTCTCCTGATTTTGATGGCACTGCTATGTTTGAAGAATTGAATACTTTTTAAGTTTTCACTTGGATTATGTGATGCTTGATGTGATAGATTTCATTGTGGCTTGGAACTGAGCTTCTTCAGGAGTTTATTTACTTCAAAATAATGGCTACCAATAAGTTTTAGTTGTCAGTGTTTTGTTTTTCTATTAAACTTTTGTATCTTTGTTCTATTTACATTCTTAGAATGAGTTCTGGTAGTCTTTTATTCCTCAAGAATCTAGTTTGTTTGCATTGATTATTATGGCTGGGTGCATGCCATTATTTCTAACATTATTTGTGCTTCCTGGTATTTGTTGTGGTTGTTTGTTTGTTTTTTTGTTTTTGTCAGTCATGAGACTTGAACTTGGGGCCTGGTTGCTGTCCCTGAGCTTTTTATCTCAAGGCTACCACCCTACCGCTGCAGCAAAATCACCTCTTCCAGTTTTCTGGTGGTTAATTGGAGATAAGAGTCTCATAGACTTTAGTGCCTAGGCTGGCTTTGAACCTCAATTCTCAGATCCTCAGATCTCTTTTGAGTAGGTAGGATTACAGGCATGAGCTACCGTACCTGGGTTCTTCTTTATCTTCTTTCTTTTTTTTTTTATTTTTCAGAATCTAAGCCTTATTATCTTTGCTATAACTTTGGGACTTAATCATGTTGTTCATTCTTTTATGTCATAGGCATTTGAATACCCATATTTAGCTTGACAGTATCAAATCCACTTTTTATCTTTTCTCCAGTGACATTGGGTTTTAGTATGATTTCACTTAAATTACTTCCTTCATGATGTATATAACTTTCTGGATTTTAACTATGGCTTGCTATAACTCTATAAATGTGCTCAAAGGAGAGCCATACAATTATTCTTTGTTATATATATAAACTGTTCACAGATTCTGTCATCATTATAAAATCTAATGTATTCACTAAGAGATAATTTTTGGGACATAATTTTTGAAAAGTCTTTAGAGAGGGTCAGTAGATTTCTAACCTCTCAGAATCTGATACTTTTGTTCCACCTTCATTCTATTGGGAAGAACATATTTTTGTTTGTTTGTTTCAGTACTAGGATTTGAACTCAGAGCTTGTGTTTACCAAGTAGACATTCTACAACTTGAATGACAACCCCAGTACAACTTTTGATTTTCTGTTTGCTCAGGATTTTGAAAATGTTATTGAAAATATAAATCTCAAATATTGCAGTAAATCCTCATCCTTCCATTTTTTTCTCTTTTATTATGTTTTTAGTTTTAGGTGTCATCTTTTCATTTATTTATTATTATTGCAAAGGTGATGTACAGAAGGTTTACTTTACATAAGTCAGATGAAGATTATACTCCTTTTTGAACGATGTCACCTCTGTCCTTGCTTTCTCCCAGTTATTCCCTCTTGTTACCACTTGCAAGCTGTATAATCTCTCCATTTCTGTGCGCCTCCTTATCCTCCCCAAAACAGATAAACAAGTGAACAAGACAAAAGGAAATTAAAACAAAAGCATCAACAAAGGGAAAAATAAAATCCTTTTGTTTCCATTTCCTGGAGTTCATTTTGATAAATAGTGTTTTATATTGTCAGATGCACATAGCTATTGTGAGGTATTTTAAAACCATTTAATGCATCCTTTTTGTTTGGGGGAATGTTTTAACAAGATACCTACTTGAGTTACTTTTAATTCATAGTGCATTTTGGACTTGGGAGGTGTGTTATCAGTTCTGAGAATTGTTAACTTTACCAAAATTGCCTGTGTTCTATTTTGTTTTTCTTGCCTTTTGTGAACTTTAAATGCATTTTCTCATTCTGTTCTCAGGCCTTTTAGCATCTCTTACATTTTGCCTCTTCTCAGTCCAGTATTTATGAATGCTTCCCCTCCATTTTATACTTCAGTACACAATTTCCTTCTTCAGGTGTCAATGAATAACCTGTTAAAGAAATTGTGGGAGAGGAGGCTTTTCTCCCCTCCACCCTGGATATACTCTCCGCATTATTTATATTTCTTTCATTTTCAATTTCCTGTCTATTCTTCAGTATCTGTACATGCTACCTATTTGTCAGCTTTGCAAGAATGATCCTTAGTTTTCATTCACTGCTGATTTTTAAGCTTTTCTTGTTTCTTGTGTGTGTGTGTGTGTGTGTGTGTGTGTGTGTGTGTGTGTGTTTTAATGTTTCCTCTAGAAAGGATTTGAATTTGCTTTGCAGGAAAGAAGAGGTACTAACTACTTCTTTGAGGTACAGAGTATATTAGGAGCGCTGGAGGTTGCCTGACTTGTATTTTCCCATAGAACAACTAAAAAGTCTCCGGAGCAAGTTGTCCTTCGTTCTTATCTGCAGTCAAGACCTAAGAGAAACAGATGTCTCACTGGCTCCCTCTGCAGGACATTTACCAAGCCAACCACTTGGGGATTCCAGCTTTGTTATCTATAGGTCTGTGTGACAAAACAATGAGTCCTAACATGATAGATAGATAGATAGATAGATAGATAGATAGATAGATAGATAGATAGATAGATAGATAGATACATAGATACATAGATACATACATAGATACATAGATACATAGATACATAGATAGATATATTACAGATATCAGAGACAAAGCTATATTTATATAGCTACAGATAACAAAGCTATATTATATATATGTATATATATACATGCTAGGCAAGCACTCTACCACTAGGCCAAACTCCTGGCCCCAACATATATATATATACTTTTTAAAAAAATTCTCCTTCTACTTTCTGTTCTCACAGCCTTCAAAACATTAGGCTCCAGGTCCCTGTGGTAGAACTAAGGCCCCAGAGTTGATTCTGGCTTCAGTGCTGCTCTGCTCACTTCGTTTATCCATTCTTGTTATTTCTGGTTCCTAAGAATCGTTTTCACTTATTTTCCCATTTTCCCAACAGCTTAGCCTTGCATTAGAGTGTTTTATTTTTTAAAAATTGATTAGAAGTTCTCATACATTTCTGAGTAGTGGTGTGGTAAAACTAACCAATATTGTTGCAAGCCAAATAAGAACTTTTTTTTTCCCTAGAGAACATTCTTTTATCTAGAACAAGCTTTCTTTTCATTGCTTATGTATCTTTGTCTATGTAAGAATGCTTATACATGTAGAGATATGTGTATATATACACATCAATGAAAAATGACTACATGGAATAAGTAAACAGGAAATTTCATTCTTGTTAAGATCAAGCCATTCTAGTTTTACACACAATTAAATAGCATATTCTGTGGACCACCATATGAAAAAATTAAAAATTATTTCCATTCTAAAAGGACTTCTGTTCTCCAATTCCTCCTTTTATTTATTTTTTGGAAGGGAATTTGTTTATTGAAAATTAATGTTAATGCTTATAAATTAGGTATTCACTTATGAATTTCTTTGTCATTGTCCTGTCAGTGGAGATAATGGAAAATATTGCATAAAACTCAAGCATGGAAATATTAATTAACAAAATATCTACGCAACAAATCTATGCTTTACATTTTGAAAATTAATCCAAACAAAATAATCTGAAGTACTTCTCTGGTTTAGAAGTCTTAAAATGTTTTATCTCATGTTTTATTTGAGATTTTTTTCTTTTGCTTTTTTTCTTTTCTTTTTTTTTTTTTTACAAATTGACACTGTAAAAAGAGTTCAAATGGCCAGTAAAATAATTGCCTTAAATTGTTGGCTTTAAGTAACAAAGGTATAATTTGAATTCACATCAGAGATCTCTAAAATGGCAATAATACAAGCATATGACCTTTTCTAGTATCCAAAATCTGTTCTGGCTCTCCCTTGGCTGAAGAATAAAAATATGGAAAGCCTTTTAAAGCTGCCACAATGTCTTAAAGTGCTTTGACAAAAGTTGGCATAGTTCATTTCCCTTGTTTTGCGTTGATAACACTAGGCTAAACAGAAAATGAAGAAAATTCAATCAATAGTAACTTAAACAATTGTTAGCTCTGGGCTTAAAAGTTTGGAAAAGTTGAAGACCATTCAGAGGGAAGGTGATTTTCCCTCCTTTAATTTTTATATCACAATTTAAATAGCATTGATTTGAAATGGGAACTGGTGGGAAAACTTCAATTCAAGGAAACAGAAAATGTTAAAAAAAATTCCAGATCTGCTCGATAAAGAATAATCTACTTTGACAAACGTAGAATGGTGGAGTCACTTGTGCTTGTCTAGCAAGCAGAGAGGTCCTGAATTTAAATGTCACTAATGCCACAAAGAGAGAAGGAATACTCAGTACTGAGTTAGTAAGAAACAGAGACTTAAAGCAGATATACTGTTTTCTAGGAGGTTTAAGTTTAGGACTATTGGACTGTCTATATGGTAAAGCCAGGAAACAGGAAAATTGGCTGAGAATTCCCCCAAATCGTGTGGTTATTGGCAGGGCTTGCTTCTTGACTTCACTTAGGTCTTAAATCTTCCAGAGTTTAAATGTCACTGGTAGCATATGTGATAGGATGCATTGCTTACCCCTGTGACATTTCCTTGCTGCTTTTTAAAATTAGTTTCAAAAAAGTACCTGGCTCAATTTGCTGCTGTAACAAATAGAAATTAATTCGGATGATACATAATACACAGGAAGTATTGAAGGTATTAAAAGGAGGGATCTTAATTTTCTGAATGAGATTTTTGAAGTTTATAAGCATTCCATTTCAAAAGTTGGCCTTTAGAGTCTCCCTCCCCCCACCAAGAATGCTCACTTTCCTGAAGTTGTTCAAAGAACATCTTCTCTCTTGCTGTGAGCACATGTAAGCTTCCCCCCTCCCCGATTTATGTTTTTCCTGTTCCCTAAATAAGGTGATTCGGTGTGCCAACCTCACAGTGACTGGCAGTATGAAATTCTGACATGCTGTCATGGGAGCTTATTGGGTGTACTTTGTGACACATGAGATTCTGAATGTGTTTTTATAAATCTGTATCATTTACATATTCTTGGAGCTTGCAGAGTATATCTGTGTATTGTTTACTTACATATTGTATTCCTGAAATGGCTCCGTAAGTCCTGAGAGGATGGAAATCTGAAATTAGTTTGTTTTTAATATCCACTCTGTTAAATATTTATATTCATTTTACTGAATTTTTGAGACTAATGCCATCCCTCATTTGTTCATTCCTGCATCAGGCTTTTTAAAAAAATTAATCATTTAATAAATGGAAGATAACTACAAAGCTTTTCTAGGCTCTGGGGCCTATATAAGTGATGAAGAGATACAGTACTAAGCCATCATGGGTTTCTATTAGCCTAGAGGAAGATGGAACATTAATAAGAAAACAGCCAAGTTCTTAAGTAGTGGCCAGGGAAAGCTGCTGAGAACAGTGACAGTTGAGCTTTAAATCAAACATCTTTAAAGCAAAGCATCTGAGGATATGAGAACAATTCAGGAGTGAGGTTGGTATTTTGAAAGCAGGAAGAAGGCCCAGCATACAAGGGATAGAGGGGCACTAGGAAGAACCTGAAAAGCAGGCAAAGCTAGCTTACAGATTCATTGGTGTTCCAGATGTTGGGGTAAGGAGCTTACTACCCTGACTTCTGTTCAGTTCATGTTGTTCCTCCCTCTCCACCCCAAAACGCTTGTTGCTATTCCCAGAACTTCACTTATTGATTCTAGTGACTCTTTTTTTGCTTTCCTGGGATTCCATTCTCATCATATTCCTGTGGGTATCAATGACCAATGAAACTAGTTTAATTAATGATGTATCAAAGAATAAATGTGTCAGTTGGTCTAAATTCTCTGGGTGGAGATTTTTCCTCTTGTTGGCAAGTGGATTCTGCAAGGCAAGCTTTGCATATAAGGGGCAGATCACAGCAAGATTCTGGCACCTTGCAATAAACAGATTGCAAATCGAAATAAATTACATGCCCTCCCTTGGCTCAGCTTAATTTGAATATCTGTTGTCTAATATGAGTTTCCTGAAGTGTGAATTAGGACTTCTCAACAAGTTGATTGGGAAATTATAAAACTATTCTCCTTGATTGAAAGATACCTAAAAAAATTGCAGGGGTTACCTGAGGCAAGATCCCATATAATTATAGGGAATATTATCAAACTCTTTCAGAAATATATAGGAAGTCCTTAGTCTTGTGGGTACTTGATCTTCAGGAATGGATGGGTCACTCTGTAAAAGGCAGCTTTTTGCATTGGAAAAAAAAAGATTTTGAAGAAAGTGATAGGCAAATATGATTTTTTTTTTTTGCTATGGCATTATCCATCTCTGCTTTTGGACGTGTCATCAGGAAAGTCCATGGGACTCTTATCTCCAGTTAACCACCAGAAAACCGGAAGTGGTACTGTGGCTCAAGTGGTAGACTGGCCACCTTGAGCTGAAGATCTCAGGCTCAGTGCCCAGGCCCAGAGTTCAAGTCCCACTACCGACAAAAAAAATGAAAAAAAGAAAGGACATGTCATTTGGAAATTATAAATTAAAATGGCTTAATTTTCACCAACAGAGTACATAATATGTGTGTGTGTGTGTGTGTGTGTGTGTGTGTGACACACACACATCTAGGTAACAGTCTTCACTGATTTTTAATTTGGGGACCTAGTACACAGTTCAAGCAGGCTTGGCCAAAGAAAAAAGCTATGATTATTGGTATTTATCCAGCAAAGAAAACCTTGTATGATGTGTGAGCCCTTGAGATGGCTGGGACCAAACAGCTTAGGCATTATTTGACTTGGACTAGACAGCTCTGAGATGAAACGGCCTTTCATTCAAGTTTGTTAAACAGGGACATATGACAGGCCTTGCTTCGTTCTGAGTTTGCCAAGTAAAAAGGATTGGCAACCAAGGAGCAGTACAAGATTTTTTTTTTTGCCACATTAGTTTCTTGATGGCAGCAGTTTGAGCTTAACAGGCAGCTTTTCAACTCTGAGAGCTGTTTTATATGGTCAGGGTTTCCTGACTTGTCTGGATATAGAAAATGGAATTGCACAAGGAGCAGGCCAAGCTGCATCGCTTTATAAAATGCAGCTAGTGCCCTCTTGTGGCCAGTGGCAAGAATGCAGGTAAAAGAACCTGTGAATCTATGATTATTTCTAACCCTGGATGCGCTAAGTCCCCAGCCTGGATATTCGTGGGGACATTTTTAACAAAGAAAATGTAGTATCTGGTTCACTTATTTAAAACACATAACTATGTCAATCATGACTAGTTTTTCCTCCCTGAATCCCAACCCTTGTGAATTTGGGTAACCTCCTTCTAGCTTTTCTTATATAAATGTACTAATATTAAGTAAAACTGAAATCATGGCAAACATACTTTTGAAAAGGTTTGGAAATTTCATCTTCTTAATCCATGGCAATTATTGGGGACAAAATTCAAATCCATATTTAAGAGTAATACCAAGTTCAGACTTCATCCTTAATTTGTTATTCATTAGACTTTAATCTACCATTACTCTCCCTTACCCAAGGGAATATTCTTTGAGTATCCCAGCTGTACATATGACTTGGTGTGTAACACATTATGTGGCAAAGTTTAAAGATCTCCCCAGTAAGAGTTTGTTAACACTAACTAGGAGGAAGTGACTTTGGTGTGGGCCTGCTAGGGGTGTCAGAAGACAGGGACAGGGTAAGGTGAGGGTAGAAACAGGCCGATTAGAAATATTCCATTTTACATCTAGGCCTGGAGAACTGCACAAGGCCCTATCAGCCATAGGTCTGGCTTGCTTGGACTTCATCAGGTTAGTCAGTGAATTCTGTCCCCTGGAAGGTGGGCAGGGGCATGTTCCATAAAGTCCCTCTGCCACCCTTCCAGGACAGATTGAAATTCTTCTGCTGATGAGCCTTAACCAAGAAAGAGAGTGCTGTTCATTTGGACTTAAATTCCTATGCAGATGGTGCCAGCAGATGTTTCTCAGCAACAGATTTGTAACAACAACAACAAAATCACAATTGTACTTGAAGTTTCAAAGGCAGATAGAGGACTCTCTCATGTTTGGCAGGCCTCTTATTTTGAACAACGAAGTCATACTCTCAACAGTGAGGGACTGATGGAGCTTCTGGTGAGTTTCAGCTTTCTATCTGTAGAAACTTTGCCCCTGCAGTCCATCATGTGGTTTTTCCTGTTATTTCTACAACCTTAAACAGCTGTTACTCTAGTTGAGGGATCCAGGAGGCTTTAGAACAATAGCAAAAAGCATTAAAATAAAGTAGCAGTAATACTGGTAAGGAAAGACTGACTTATCCCCATTTGATTTCATTCAACTATAAAATATTTATGGATGTATATCACTTGCATGAAGGCACAAGAATAGATGAAATGCTTTCATCTTGACATTCATACCAGAAAATGAACAAAAGCAGTAAATAAAATAGTAGTGGCTGGCTGCTAGTACCTGATACCAGTCACCCTAGCTACTCAGGAATTTAACATCTGGAGGATTAAATTTCAAAGTCAGCCCAGCCCCCACCCCTAAAAAATGGCACAAGAGTCCATCTCCAAGGCTGGAGGTATGGCTCAAGTGGGTAAACATCAGCTGTATGAACAAGTTAAGCAAGATTGTAAGGTCCTGAATTCGAGTTATGATACTAGCAATCTCTCTCTCTCTCTCTCTCTCTCTCTCTCTCTCTCTCTCTCTCTCTCTCTCTCTCTCTCTCTCTCTCTGTGTCTCTGTCTCTGTCTCTGTCTCTCTCTCTCTCTCTCTCTGTCACACACACACACACACACACACACACACACACACACACACAAATAGATCATAGAAGATGGAGGCAAGTGTTCTTGTGGAATCTCACCCCAAGTTAAATCCCTTGGGTGTCTCAGGGGATCAATGGACCCTGATTGCCATTCAAGTTCTGTCACCGTGTAAGCTGAAATCTACATCTTCTCTCTTCCTTTGGCTTCAGTCATGACATACTAGCCAGCAGACGTCTCCCTCATAGGACTTCGTCTTGCAGCTTCATCTTTTTTTTTCTTTTTTTCATATATTTTTATTGTAATTAATAGAAGGGTCACATAATATTTGCCAGATAGATGGTGCATTAATTCCCATACATTGATACCCTTTCACATGTCTTGGTCCCCATTTCCCTCCCCCCATCCCCATTCCTCATCTTGTTTTCCCCTGTTCCCTATCCAATTTCAAATAATCAAATACAAATATATCTGATAGATCAGGTAACAAGGTGAGATACTGTAACAATATGAGATAACCAAGGGACAGCAAAAGAGATGAGAGATAACATAGTACATTAAGGACAATAATCACTCATTATATGGCTTTTGTTTCTAGATCCTAGAGATCCTTTCATTCAGCGTCCTACCATATGGGCTTTTGTATCAAGGTTTTGCTCTATTGCAAATCTCTGCTAGGAGAGCCCAAGGTTTCTACTGATTATGGCAAATGAGGGAAACCATTGAGCCTAAGTTCCTTTGAGTCTGGCTTACTTCACTTAATATGATCTTTTCTAAGTCTTTCCATTTCCTAACAAATGGGGCAATGTCATTCTTTCTGACAGTAGCATAGAATTCCATTGTGTACAAATACCACATCTTGTTGATCCACTCATCAACTGAGTTGATTCCATATCTTTGCTATGGTAAATAGTGTTGCAGCTTCATCTTTGAGAAACAACTTCATGATCAACACCATCTCCCATGATTCTCTCTCCCTGCATGCACTGAGCCCATTGGCATGGACAAACTCCTTCCTCAGAGATTGTTGTCAAGCGAGCCCGGTAGGGCTGTTCCTCCAAGAACACCCATCAAGGTCTTCTGTGATCATTTGGTTTCCCTGTGCTCTTCTTCATCAAAGCAGACATCTTTCTCACATCACACTAATACACATACTTTGTAAATTGACAGAATCACAGTTACTATTTTTTGAAAAGGGTGTGTGTGTGTCCTTTTAAGTCTAGATTTATTCTCTCTCTCTTTTGCAAAAACTCTAATTTTTCAAAAGTTCAAGATGGAATTTTTTTGTCAGTCATGGGGCTTGATCTCTGGGCCTGGGCACTGTCCGTAAGCTCTTCAGCTCAAGGCTACCACCCTACCCCTTGAGCCACAGCACCACTTACGGGTTTCTAGTAGTTAACTGGAAATAACTGGTCTTTAGTGCCCTGGCTGGCTTTGAACCTCAATCCTCAGATCTCAACCTCCTGAGTAGCTAGGATTACAGGTATGAGACACCATGCCCTGCAGGAAAAAAAAAAAACAAAACTAATGACCTACACCTTCTATTGCCTGAGAAGACCTCAATAAGCCAACACTTCTTGCAGCTCTATTAACAATCCATATTTGGAGATTTGTTTTTTTCATTGTGTATTTTCTACTCAGTGGCTATCTCCTCAAACTGTTGATACTTTCTCAGGAAGGGATGGCTTTCTGCAGTGTCAGCATTTGGGTCTTGGTTGGTGGGCCAAAGGAAATATTTGCAGCCAGCACTAATGTGTTGAAGAAATCAGGTCATTTCCTTTATGTGGTAGTCTTTAACAAGTTGTCTGGAAGAAAATAATACGCAGAAATTGCCCTCCCTTCCCTGCTCTCCCTAAATGACAAATTTGTTTAGGAAAGAACTCTAAACAAAAAAGAACTTGAGAAATAACTGAGCTTTTTTGTTAACTTACAGTTATCTTTTTACTTTAACTTTATTTCTTTCCATTACAATTGGGAAGAATCAGTTTTGCCTGGAATCATTGACCAAGGATAATTTAGGGCTTTGTGTCCCTTAATAGCTTTTCTCTGATGGTCTGACATTCTCACTGATAACATTTCTACATATGCAAAGTGATATGTCATTATTATGAATGCTGTTTCTTTTTATTAAACATGTTAAAGGCTCAGTGTGTTGGCACATAGCTATAATCCCTGCTGCTCCAAAGTTAGAGTTGAGAGGATCGTGAACAGAGGCCAGCCCAGGCAAAAGCATAAAAGTCTATTTGAAAAATAACTGAGGCAGGGGCCGGGAGTTTGGCCTAGTGGTAGAGTGCTTGCCTAGCATGCATGAAGACCCGGGTTCAATTCCTCGGCACCACATACATAGAAAAAAGCCGGAAGTAGTGCTGAGGCTCAAGTGGTAGAGCTCTAGCCTTGAGAAAGTCCAAGGACAGTGCTCAGGCCCTGAGCTCAAGCCCAGGACTGGCAAAAAAAAAATAACTAAGGCAAAAAGGGCTGGGACACTGCTCAAGTAATAGAGCACTTATAAGCATGAAGCCCTGGGTAATTTAAACCCAAGTAGTGTCAAAAAATAAGGAAGAAAGAGAAACAGAGAGAGACAGAGACAGAAATGATGGAAGGAAGCAAGAGAAAGAAGGAGGAAGGAAGGAGTAAGTAAGCAAGCAAGCAAAGAAAGCAATCAAATAAGTAAAATTAAGTTTGGGAAAAATCAGTATTTTATGGTTCAACTTTGAATGGTTTAAAGCTTTTGTTGTAAAATGAAAGCTTTTGTACATAACCCCAAACACATGAAGTTTCATGTGTTCTTTTCCTCTCATGTCTAACTCTAATTGAAGACTTATGTATCTTTGTGGGGTTTTTTTTTGTTGTTTTTTTGGGTTTTTTTGCCAGTCCTGGGCTTGAGCTCAGGGCATGAGGACTGTCCTTGGAGTTTTCTCAAGGCTAGAACTCTACCACTTGAGCCTCAGCACCACTCTGCCTTTTTTTAATTATGTGGTACCAAGGAATAGAACCTGGGTCTTTGTGGGAATCGAACCCGGGTCTTCGTGCATGCTAGGCAAGCACTCTACCACTAGGCCAAACTCCCAGCCCGACTTACGTACCTTTGAAAATCAGTGTTTTATTCTCTTCTTTACATGTAGTATTAGAAAGACTCTATATTCTAGTCATCTCGTTTCATCAATAATAGAATTTTGGGGTTCCTCATTTATGGAGCTCTGTTTGATGGCACATACCCCTCTTTTCTGCATTATGAGTTTCGTTCTGCATTTCTCCTATGAATGGACCTGATGCACTGAGAAAACAGTTTGCAGGCACAGTGAAGGAATTCTGATGATGTTAAAGTCCACAAAGACAAAATCCTATATAACTAGTGTAGAAATAAAGTCTTGGAGCTAAAAAAAGGATTCATCACTTTAAATATGGGAAAATTATGTGCCAATATAAGCATTGGATATCAAGTTAAGCAAAAGGCAAGCACACCCCACTCTTTTGCCTGTTTATCCATCAGGACTCATTTGATTACTAGTGTTTATTAGAAAACCACAGGCTCACAAGCCTTACTTAAACTTTGATTCCTTGGAATATTTACTCACACAGAGATCATCCCCACATCTCATTCCAGCTGGAGCTTTTATTTTAAATTAGAACTTCAAAATGTGTGATGGGAAGATAGGTGTGATGGCACTTGCCCGATAACTTAGCACTTGGGAAATTGAGGCATGAAGATTGTGAGTTCAAGATCAGCCAAGGTTATCTGGACACCACTCCGCCTTCATCTAAAATTTTTGTAGAACTTGATGTGTTTGTATCAGCAGATAGATTCTAGTATAATTGCCAGGGCAGCGTCATTGGAATGTCATCATACCATACAGGAAAGGATTAGGGCACATGATTAAAAGAGATGATTAAGAGGCATTTTTCTGCTGGCTGCTGCTGGCTCAGGAATGTAATTTTTGCTACTTATGAGGCTGAGATTTGAGGATCATGGCTCAAAGCCAACTTGAGCAGGAAAGTCCATGTGACCCTTATTTCCAATAAACTTCCAAGAAAAGGCAGAACTGGCATAGTGGTTTAAGTGGGAGAATGCTACCCTTGGGTAAAAAGAAGGTGAGGAACAGTGGCCAGGCCCTGAATCCAAGCCTTAGGACCAGCCATAGGCTCAATGGTTTCCCTCATTTGTCATAATCAGTAGAAACCTTGGGATCTCCTAGCAGAGATTTACAATAGAGCAAAACCTAGATACTTAAGGGCATATAGAATGATGCTAAATGAAAGGACCTCCAGGATCTAGAAACAAAAGCCACATAATGAGTGATGGTTGTCCTTAATGTACTATGTTATCTCTTAGCTCTTTTGCGATCCCTTGGTTATCTCATATTGTTACAGTATCTCACTTTGTTATCTGATATATTGGATATATTTGTATTTGGTTATTTGAAATTGGATAGGGAAGTGGGGAGAGACAATATGAGGGGTAGGGTGGGGTGAGGAAAATGGGGACCAAACATGAGAAAGGGTGTCAATGTTCGTGAAGTAATACACATTCTATCTGGTGCATATAATGTAACCCCTCTATTAATTACAATAAAAATTATATGGAAAAAAGGCACTTGTACAGACAGACCCCAGAGAGGCTGAAAGAGCTTTCTGGAAGGATAGCAGGAAACAGATCTGGTTTCTCCTAGGAATTGCTGACAGGGTGGTGACGCATATGGAGCTTCAAGATTCATACTGAAATATGAGATGTGCACAGGGTATGTGTGCAAATTGCTTTACTCCATTTCCTGGTCACAGAACTGCAGGATTTTACCATCTATGCTATTTGTTTTTCAGGCTTTGTCCCTGGTAGAATTTTAAAAGCTGTATATTTGACTTAGAGAAGACAGCTAGGGACAGAGCAGTGCTTCTCCTTTCCACCTTGTGCTCCTGCATTGGCTTTGGGTAGCTCAGGTTCAGGTCTTGCAGACAATTTGAAGATAATGTGATTAATTCCTTTATAAGTATTTCATTTTTTCCTTCATCAAAATAAATATTTTCTTCTCTGTTTTGATGATTTCTAGTGATAATTTCCTTCATCTGCCTTATATCTGATTCATAATATTTTCCCAATTTCTTCCTATTTTATTTAATTAAAATATTTACTCTATTATGTAAATATATATTATATATTCTCATTCTTCTAATTTCTTCCTCCCAAAATACTTATTACTCAAAAATAATTTGTGGTCCGTGGTCTTAGCCTAATGGTAGAGTGCTTGCCTAACATGCACGAAGACCCGGGTTCAATTCCTCAGTACCACATATATATATATATATATATGTATATATATATATATATGCCAGAAATGGTGTTGTGGCTCAAGTGGTAGAGCTCTAGCCTTGAACAGTGCCCAGGCCCTGAGTTCACGGCCCAGGAATAGCAAAAAATAATAATATGTGTGTGTGTGTGTGTGTGTGTGTGTGTGTGTGTGTGTGTGTGTATGCCAGTCCTGGGGCACAAAAATATGCAGTCTCTGAACTTTTGGGCTGTAGGCTAGTGTTCTACCATTTGAACCACAGCTCCACTTTTGGCTCCATTTTTTGAGAGGAGGGAGCATTGGTATTTGATTGGAGATAGAAGCCTCATGGATTTGAATGGGCTGGCTTCAAATTACGAATCTCAGAGCTCAGCCTCCTGCGTGGCTAGGATTACAAGCACAAGGCACTGGACCTAGCTTAAAACTTTTTATTATACATTTAGATGAGAATATGGAGTTATTTACAGAGTGGAGAATGCCTATTGTTGTGTCTTAGTTATTCTGTATGGAGGAAAGAGTTATTAGAGTGTTTGGGGAAGGGATTTAACTAGTTATATACTACTTTAACTCCTTATATGCTTTTACCAAGTGAAATGGGATTTTCATAGGAAGGAGTACTAAGTTATTCTATCAATAAATCCTTTTTATATTACTGGGATTTGAACCCAGGGCATTGAAATTTCTAGGGAGGCATTCTATCTCTTAAACAATACCTCCAGCACCTTTTCTTTTTGTGTAGTTATATTTTGGATTGAGTCTTATGTTTTTTTTGCTCAGAACTAATATTGGACCATAATCCTACTCTCTCCATTGCTAGGATTATAGACACTAACCCGGCTTAACTGTTCAGCTGGAGCATTACTTACTGCGTGACAGGGTCA
The DNA here is from genome assembly GCF_031878675.1 of Megascapheus bottae. Taxonomy (NCBI): domain Eukaryota; kingdom Metazoa; phylum Chordata; class Mammalia; order Rodentia; family Geomyidae; genus Megascapheus; species Megascapheus bottae. Next base: position 23,566,257 of record NC_143511.1, read on the forward strand.
TCTTTGAACCATAATCATAATGTATCACTCCACCGTGTTCCACTGGTTACACAGACTGATGTGATAGGGAAGGCAGAGACGGTTGAAGGGTTTGAGGGCTAGGAGCCAGGACTCCTCAGGAGATACCTTGTATGCTGGGTTCTAGAGGAGAGGAATGATGAAAGGAGCCTAGCATTACCAGAAACCTGTTACTTGCATGCAGCATTCTAGTTAAGAGCAGCAGCAACTCCTGTGTCTCCAAGACCAGGGCAGCTGGATGATGTCAAGGAATAGATCTAAAGCTAGTTGTTGGCAAAAGCAGCAGAGTTACGGGAGGAATCGGGGCCCAGATTATACTGACAGATGTTTTTAATATATTTTGAGTGTGGTGATGAACCTATAGGAATGCTTTAGGCAAAGCAGTCTCATAACTTCATCAGCACGTAGTCAACAAATACACAGTTCTAAGGAAAGTACTAGATGGGACCTGTAGAATTGCAAACTGAGTCAGGCAGACTCTTGGCTTTCACTCTTCAGTTAGATTCGATAGAGTGATAGAACTTGAGATATGCAAATACTTATTCTCTTGAATGAGAGAATGAAAATGATGTAGAAACTAAAATGTGGAGCGTGAACACTTCAGAATCAGCCCTGGGCTCTTGTTCCATCATCTGAAAAATGTCCTACAGGAAACCATTCATGGCAGTCAAACTTCAAAAGGAATTTCAGGCAAGACCATTCCTGTAAGACACTTTATAAAGATTGTAAAGGTCAGCTAGGGTCTCACCCCTGTAATTCTTGCCACTGAGAAGGTTGAGATCTGACAGTCATTTTTCAAGTCAATCTAGGCAGAAAAATCCATGAGACTTTTATCTCTAACCACCCCAAAACGCCAGAAGTAGAGCTGTAGTTCAAGTGGTAGAGGGCTAGCCTTGAACAACAACACTAACAATGATAACAAAACCCAGGAACAGTGCCCAGGCTCTGAGTTCAAGTCCCAAGACCAGCACCACAAAAAACAGCTGGAAGAGGCAGCTTACATTGTTGCTCAAGCATTTAGATATATTCCCTATAGTTTATCAGAAAGAACTTGTTTACATTTCTGTTTCTCCAGTTCTTTTTAAAGCTGTTCAAAGTCAGGATTTAACACATTGCAAAAAAAAAAAAAAAGCTTAAAAGGATAGTTCTTTGTTCTCTTGTCTGTATCTCTAGCATCCCTAGCACACTGGCCAGTGGTGGATGTGACTTTTTATAATGGTTTTAGCCTCCAGAGAAAAGTAGGATTTGATTTCAAATGAGATTATTCTGCTCCATTGTTCTGTGCAGGTACCAAGATCCTGGATATAGCTTACTAACTTGGAACAGAAATGTGCTAATTTTCTCTGTTATACTGAGCATACCATTCTTCTTCCTGCCTCTGAAAATATTCCAATAGAAGGTAGCAGATAAAATTGTAATCTCTGATCCTAGCCAGGTGTGAAGAAGAAATCACTTCTATGGATCTAACAGTGTGAAGAATGCTTTTTGTTCCCCCCTACTTTCTCACATTTGTTTCCTTTCACCTAAAAACTGGAATCGTGGTGCTTTAGAACTCTCAAAGTAAAGACTTACGATTCTACTAAACTTTTGAGTGTCTTTTATTCAAAATAAGTTCAGCGGGGCCGGGAGTTTGGCCTAGTGGTTAAAGTGCTTGCCTAGCATGCATGAAGACCCGGGTTCAATTCCTCGGTACCACATACATAGATAAAAGCCAGAAGTGGTGCTGAGGCTCAAGTGGTAGAGTTCTAGCCTTGAAAAGTCCAAGGACAGTGCTCAGGCCCTAAGCTCAAGCCCAGGACTGGCAAAAAAAAAAATAAGTTCAGAAATACTTTTTGAGCAAACATTTCTAATCACTGGGATGTATTTATATTTTAATTAATTAATTTTTGGCAACTGTAAAGTCAGGGCCTGCGTGCAATCCCTGAACTATTCTACTCAAGCTAGTATTCTACCACTTTGAGGTACAGCACCATTTTCCTGGTTTCTGGTGATTGATTGGAGATAACAATCTCTTGAACTTTCCTGCCCAGCCTGGCTTTAAGCTACTATCCTCAGATTCCAGCTTCCTATGTAACTAGGAGTACAGGTATGGGCCACTGGTACTGGGCAATTTCACTTCTTTGTATGCGTGGTTTACTCCGCTGGAAAAATTCAGTAGCTTACTTTCCTGTGAAATGTTTCTTTTTTCAAATTCAGTGTGTCACTTTCCCCAGTTAGACATCTTTTTTCTCTGTGAACAAATCTACCAGCTGTTGCCAAAAGTTCACGAAAGGGCTTTCAGGTCTCCTTAAGAACATTTCTTCCTAGCACTAAGTAGTTCTTTTTGTTCAGGAAGAGTTTCTGACAATATCATAGGCCCAATATGAACTTTATTACCTGTGTCCATGAGCAATGGTTTGGGGGTAAATAATTTAAAATTATCAATGTAAAAAATGTGGGGGGAACTATTAAGAATAATCAATATAAAACATTTCAAAGTTTTCTAGTGAATTTGCTCCCCATAGATTTTGCTCATTTAAATCTTGTAACAGCTTCAAAATCTAGGAACCCATCAGGGTGGCTAATCTCAGATCTGAAATGCTTGGAGATGGAAAACAATTCTTTTCCCTTCTCATGCAGCCTGGGAGCAATGCTAAGAGCCCACATGGAAATCTGTGGTTTGTTTTATTTATGTGATGATTGTCATCCTTTTTACCCCTCCCAAGAAATAGTCACAAATGCAGTACTCAAAAATACAACATCTGTTACGTCTCCTTACCTTATTTGACCACCAAGAAAAATGCCTCTTGCTATCTCTTGGCATTCTTTTTAAAGAGTGAGTCTTGTCACTTAAAGGGAGAGGTGGCCTCTGGGAGTTCTATCTGTCCTGTGGGGAGTGGCAGAGAGGAGATTATGTGTGGAGGCTGATGGATGCCTTCTGTGCCTGGAGTTATGACAGCAGAGTACTGCAATTCAGTGTGCTTAGGGAAGATCAGTAGCCATGTATTTGCCTGCAAATCGCATTATACATTAATTCCACAACCATTGACCAGGAGACTCCTGTGAGTAGCCATCTGCTGGGTTTTGGAATCACAGTCAGCAACGGTACAGAAAGAAGTCTTGTTCTCATGGTTTTCCTGGTCTGAATGGACAGACTGATCATAGAGATGGGTAATTATTTGCTATAGTTTTGAAAGGCTATTATCTATTATGAAAATAAAACACTATTATCTATTATGAAAACATGGAGGTTCATGTAATTGAGGACTTAGGAGTCCTTTTATGAGGAGGTGAGAACTGAAGGACAGGATAAGGAGGCAATGCTACTGGGCCATGAGAAGGTATAGAGAGATATAGCTCTCCAGATTGATGGAATTATTTCTGTAACTCTCTATGAATCTGTCATTGATTAACAGGGTTACTTTTTGTTAAAGGTTGAGTCATGCGGTGTTAAATATAACTTCTGTCATTTGGTGTGGCTCCTTTTATTCTATGTGTGGGAGATAGTGTTCGAAGAATGAACTTTCAGTTCATTAATAGACTATCATTCTAAAGGAAATGATTTATCTGTAAGTCACTTACTGATAAATACAGATAAATATTTGATTTCAAGCAAATGATGTATCTAAAACCATTCCAGAATCAGAGGGTAGTGGAGATTACCATGATCTGGGGAGAGGAAGAAGTAAGAAACTATTAACAATGTACGCAAAGTCTGTCACATGAAATAAGTTAACTCTGAAAATGTCCTACACAGTATGATATTTTTCATCTAAAATACTGTTCTGTACTCTTAGAAATTTATGAAAGTAATACTAAATATTTTTATCACACAAAAACAAATATCAAAATAAGGCCATGCTAATTTTATTGTTATTGTTGTTGTTGTTGCTGGGCTGTCCCTGAGCTCTTCAGCTCAAGGCTAGTGATCTGCCACAGTGCCACATCCAGGTTTCTAGTGGTTTGTTGGAGCTAAGAGTCTCATGAACTTCTCTGTCCAGGCTAGCTTCAAACTGCAATCCTCAAATCTCAGCCTCTTCAATGGCTAGGATTACAGGTGTGAGCCGCCAATGCCTGGTTTAACCTTTTCATTTATGCTTTTGGGCTTATTTGCTTACTAGTGGAATGAGTATAGAGAGAAAGAAACAGAAAGGAAAAGCTAGGGTTCCAGATGGAATATTGAATACTGAGTGTCCTGAGTGATCAGATTGTTCATAGAAATGGGTTCTGGACATGAACGTGGACACAGTCATAGTAAAAACATAGAAAAAACATATTTCCTCTTTTCTATGTGACTGATTCTTAAATACTATACAAACTCCCCACCCCTTCAACGTTCAATAAAAAAGAGAAAAAGACAGGAAAGGATTACCAGAAATATTTATTAGAGGGATAAAGGCCTGAAAGAGGAAACAGAATAAAATGTATATAGACTGATGATACACTTTATAGACCTTCTGCAAAATAATAATAATAATATAAATAGTTTTGTTCTTTCAAGGTTCTGACCAATATCCTTTTATTGCTCTCTCATGATATAAAAAACATCTAGCTATATCTATATTGACAGCCTTCAATCCTTTGGACATTTCAAATAAATGATTCTCAAGGATGCAGTGCTGGGATCCTATCACTTGTGCTGGCTGGATGCAAGGAAAGCAAGAGCCCAGACAGGCATCAGGTCTCTGTTAAATATACTGTGTCATGCAAACAGGAGAGTCAGGAAAGAGAAGTAAGTGTGTCAGATTCTGGCTTGGGCTTTAGTGAAGCAGAGGAAATAACCACTAGTTAGACAAAGTGACAAAATAAAGGAAGAAGGAGAACAATCATAAATGTCAGCCCTACAGGAGACACTGGTGCCAAGGATATTTTCCCATGACACTGGTGGCCAGGATATAATCCTAGCTACTCAGGAGGCTGAGATGTAAAGATATGTGGTTCAAAGCCAGCCCAGGCAGGATGTGAGAGGTAATAATTTGAATAAGCTACCTGAGAAATTCCACTTATTGTCAGGACAATAAATCACATTCTGATCATCTTTCTGGCCACTATAGCCCATCTGGTATGATGCTCAAAAAAAAGCTGAAAAAAATCTCAAAAAAATAATTTATTGAGTTGAAAATATATAATACATTTTGTAGGTGATAGATTTTATTTCCTAAGCTTTTATAATATTTTTCTTTCTGCTATGAAAGTTCTAACTTATCTTTTCTTTTATTCCTATTAAAATATGAACACTTTCACACAAGTTTTCAGAAAATCAAGTGGGCGTTTCATTAAAAATATCTTTCTTTGGAATCATCACCCATTAAATGTATTCCTTTGTTAAAATACTTTGTGATGTGACATTACACGTTATTTCTGTAGTAGTGATGAGAAACGGTACACCCACATGCAACTAAGATACTTCTAAGAATATTTTTTCTTAATTTGGCATTAAACAGATTTTTATAATATGTCTTATGATAGAAATACTCTGGAAGATGAGTGGACTTTTTTGTTGGTTTGGTGGGTTATAATGTAGAAAGGAAGGGAGGCAAAAAAGAGTTTTCTGGGAAGGGCAGGGTTGTAGCTTTGAAATATACCTGTCTCAATTCTTCCTTCAAACTTGCTCCAAAGGACTGGAGAAGTCACCTACTACTGCTACCTTTGGTGCAGACAAGGCAGCTAATAGTGGTTTGCCACAATCTAGGCATATTTTCTAAGCATCAAATAAATGCCCGCATGTAGGCTCATGAGAGGGAGGAGAGTATACCTAGTGAAGCTTCATTGGTAAAGCAGAGTATTATTTTCTTTTAAAGTTTGATCTGGGAACTTGTGGTTGAATCATTTAATGCAATTGAAGGGTTCATACCCATCTCCCCTGTGAGCTTTATTGAGATAATTAAGTGTTCTCATTTCTTTTGTTGTTGTTGTGTTGTTGTTGTTGTTGTTGTTGTTGTTGTTGTTGTGATCCTGGGGCTTGAACTCAGGAAATGAGCATCGTCCCTATGCTTTTGTGCTAAAAACCTAATGCTCTACCAACCGAAGCCTCAGTGCTACTTCCAACAGAATGGCTTATAGAAGATAAGAATCTCAGGAGCTTTCCTGCCCAAGCTGGCAGGATTGTCAGAGCTCAGCCTCCTGAGTAGCTAGAATTACACATGTGAGCCACCAGTGCCTGGTAGCATGACTCCTTTTTTTTTGTTTGTTTTTGTTTTTGTTTCCCTGTGACACTGAGGGTTGAACACCATGAGTCAACCCTGAGTTGCTTCCTTGTGTGACACTCTATCATCTGAACCCCACTGTTGCACCTATATTTCTGATTTCTACAATTATTTTGGAGATGGAGTTTCTTGGGATTTTTCTGGCTTTGAGCATCAATCTCCCTAATGTCAGCCTCCTGAGTAGCAAGGATGATAGTTATGAGCCACCAGCCCCTGACTCAGTGATGACGTTTGTTAAGTTGGTTATATGAGAAATTACAGATGATTAGGAAGATATGGCTTGCATTTCCAACTGTGAATTGTCTCCTGATTTGGAGAGAGAACACAGCACTCCACACATGCATTTGCTTCTTCAGCTGTTTGTCCTTTTGTTTGTCATGTTTCAATGCCCTTGTACCACTGATGATCTTCACAATTGAGTCAGAGTCAATCACACTATTTTTGTGGGCTAGAACACCAAGTAAAGGTTACGTAAAATGAACAGGTAAGATCATTCACATATTAGAGAACCTGGGTCCTTATTTTTCCAATTGTTTTGTGGCCTCCTTCCATCCTGTGAGACACCTTGTACCCGGAGTTGCTGTCCTGGTTGAGAATGACTCAAGTGGTGAGAGGATGGGAGGGAACATAAGACAGGATAACCTTCTTTAACCCATAAACATAGAGTCATTCGTGGAATGCTAGGCAATCAGGCCAGTACATGAAAATTAAAAGTTATCTAAATATCAACTGTAATAGAGGGTAGATGTTAAATGTCACCATCAAAAGATCCCTGGATACTGTTTATTCAGGCTTAAAAACCAGACCATAAAAGACTGCAGAGTAAGCTCAGTGGTAAGGGGCTTATCATGTTCAAGATTTTGGGTTTGATTCTGAGCAGTTAAAATATTAACTAAAAATAAGTAATATAAACTGGGCACTGGTGTGTCACGCTTATTATCCTACCTACTCAGGAGGCTGAGATCTGAGGATTGTGGTTCGAAGCCAGCCTGGACAGCAAAGTCTTTGAGATTCTTTATCTCCAATTAAAAACACCAAATAGCTGAAAGTAGTGGTGCAAGTTGTAGAGTGCTAGACTGAGTACAAAAGCTCAGAGACAGCACCCAGACCCTGAGTTCAAACTTCATAACCAGCACATACACATGCACCCAAGCACTGTAAGCTGAGCACTGGTGGCTCATGCAGATAATCATAGCTATTTGGGATACAGAGCTCCGAGGATCAACATTTGAAGCCAACTGTGGAAGGAAATTGCATGAAATTCATCTCCAATAAATTCCCTGCTCCCATAAAATGCTGGAGATGGGGCTGTGGCTCAAGGTAAAGTGCTAGCCTTGATCATAAAAGTTCAGGGACAGTGCTCAGGCCCCAAGTTCAAGCCCCAGGACTAGCACGTACACATATGCACGCACACACACACATACACACACACACACACACACACACACACACACACATATACAATGTACATGGAAGTACAAACTTAAACCTATATTCATGGGTTACTAACTGGCCTATAAAGGTAACTCCCTTAGGAGTGGTATAAATACACAATTTCTCAGGTTATATATTGATGTCCTTTAGGTAAATCAAACATAGAAATAATGCAATAGCTCAATCTGGCCTATACTAACATATTACATTGATGGTACGTTGGATACCATGTTGGATTCCACAACACTATTGTTTAGTGTTTTTATGGACTACCTGTCATGCTCACGGCATAGAGATTTTCATTGCACCAGCACTGGTGTCATTTTTATCCCCACAAACTCAAAATTCACATTAACTTATGAGAGAAAATTGTGATTATTTAACATTCTGAATATTCTCTTCTCTCCCTCCCCTTCTTTTCCCTCCCCTCTCCTCCTTCCCTTCTATTGCTTACCTGTTGCACTTGTTTTCATCCTTCAAATGAGTGCCTAAGTATGTGTACTTCCTGTGACGGACTCGAACAAGACCATCTCTTTGCCTTCATACCTCTGTTGTTTATTTCTCTTGGAGGCCCCATCATGTTTTATTAAAGGTATTTATGTGTACTCTACCTCCTGTTCAGTCTGGAGGAGTCCTTGAAGTCAGCAGCTTCTGTCCTGTGTGCCTCATGCCTAGCACACACTTGGCCCTGAGGAAATTAAAAAAGGAATACTACTCCAGTGTTAGCAAGTAGATACACTGCTGTGCCAGGAAGTTAGGATTATAACAAAATCAAAGGAGCAAGACTATGTTCCCGAATACAGGGAGACATGACCAATGCAAATGTTAGCAGTCACAACCACCTCTGAATTCCCACCCCATTGATTACTAAATCCAATATTGGACCCTTATAACTTTGAAGTTATTTATTGCTTTCTCATTTTTCTCTTTTCTTGTTTCCCCATAATTCTAAATAAAAGGCAAAACAGAAAGGGCTTCAGAGGGGCTAAAATCCCTCTTGACTATGTCACATCTTAGATCTTGGAAAGAGATCAAAGAGGAAACTCTCCCCCCCTCTCTCCCCTAACTCTTGATGAGATGAGACCACTCCCTTTTGCAAACAAGATAATTATGGCAAGCAGCTGTCTGTACGATGCAATGGCAAGGCTGAGCTTGCTTCAAGAGAAGAAATTTCCGATAATTCATTCACAACAATAATCTTGTAGTGTTTGTACAATTAAAATGGGAAAAAGAGCCCAAATTACATATATGAAATGCATGAGTAACAGAGTAAAAGATGTGTCAAAGATCACAATAGCTACACATCCACAGTTTCTAGGTTGCAAACATTTGCTTTTACTCGTGCTTAAACGCAGAGGCAAGAAGGGCTGGATGTGTGATTTAAGCAGTAAACTACCTGACTAACCCATAGCTCTGAGTTCAAACTCTTGTACTACTACAAGGAAAAAGACTCTAATGGAGAAATATTTGTGAAGATTGAAATAAATGATCTAATGAATGAGACAATTTATGAGCTGTAAGCCACAAAAGATGCCTATGATCCTATTTTAGCCTGTCAGTGGATATAGAAAAATAAAATTTTATGAACTAGTTAAATACTGTTGTAGGTTATTTCCTCAAACATAGTTTGTTATGGAAAAATTCCCTAGAATTATTTTCTGAATTACATGTAAACCTACTTTCCTTCTATAAAATGATGATTGGTTTCCATTATTAATACTTTCCATGATTCTAGCACTACATTAAGTGATTTATAAAAGTTCTTAATGGATTTGACAACTGTTAATGGCAAACCTTAAATTAGAGAATGAGTAATGCTCCTATGATTTTTATTGGTCTTAAGTAATTTATGGCCACCAGATGGCAGTGTATAGGGAAAAAAAAAAAATCCTCTCTTGAATTCTTCCTTCAGCCACTTGATGGCATCTCTCCATTGTTTTCAACAATCTTGAGCAGCTCATCTGGATTCCTTTTATTTCCTTGTCTACGTTTCCTTCTTTTCTGTAATTTACCACATAGGTTTTCAATCGCAATCAGGAGCATTGCTGCTTAAAGCACTGTTCAATGAGAAATGTACTCAATGTAACTTGAACCCTTCTGTATACTACCTTTACTTTTTTGTTGTTGTTTCTTTTAAAGAGAAGGCACTGGGGACATGTCTTTTATTTTATTTTATTTTTATTTTTTTTATTGTCAAGGTAATGTATAGAGGGGTTGCAGTTACATTCACCAGGTAGTAGGTGCATTACTTCTCACAAATTGATAACCCTTCTCATGTTTTTGTTGGAGACATATCTTTTAAAGATATTCACTGTGAATAGTTTTCATTCTAATTATTTAAACTATAGTTTTTAGATATTTAGAGGAAATGGAAATCTTCCTAGGATAATTTAAGCTTTATTCGAAAATAGCTGTATGTGTATAAGAAAATATTTATTGTGTGCATATATCTGTGTTGGGGTGTGTGTTATATTTATAAGGTTTTGTAATTAAGTCCTGAATTCTAATTCCACATGATCTTTGTAGTAGAACTCAGAATACTTATTCTTTGTTAAAGACAACCTTTTAATGGTTTTAAAAAATAAACCACTTAGGGCAATGATATAAAGTCACACCAATGACTCCAATGTAATTTAGATTTTGAATGTATAGTATTTTCTTTTGTCTTTTGTTTCATTTTGTGCCAATCCTGGAACCTGAATTCAGGGCCTAGAACCTATCTCTGAGTTATTGTGTGCAAAGCTAGCATCCTACCATTTGTGTCACAGCTCCACTTCTAACTTCTTGTTGTCACAGATGTTCTTGCTCAGATTTAACTGAGATCCTCAGATCTCAGCCTCCTGAGTAGCTAGGATTATAGGTGTGATCCATAAGTGCCAGAGGCAAATGAATGTTTCAGAGTAAATACATTTTCTTTGAGAGAATGGTCACAGTTCTTCAGAGTTTACTTATATCCTTATGAACTTATTTGATGTGATCACGATAGAATTTTTTTTTTTTTTTTGCCAGTCCTGGGCTTGAGCTCAGGGCATGAACCCTGTCCTTGGACTTTCTCAAGGCTAGAGCTCTACCACTTGAGCCTCACCACCACTTTCGGCTTTTTTTTTTCTATGTATTTGGTACCGAGGAATTGAACCCGGGTCTTCGTGCATGCTAGGCAAGCACTCTACCACTAGGCCAAACTCCCGGCCCCAGAATTTTTTATTGAAATTATATAAGACAAAAGTTTAAATGACCTTCAAAAATAATCTTTCATTGTGTTTGACACAATGCCTATGGAATGAGTAAGTTATGCAAGTGCTACTTTTAAACTAAAGGATATATGTTACATTAAATATATGTCACTATTTAATTGCCAAGTTTTAAAGTAAATCATAGATTCTTAAAGCTGATTAGACATTATCTGTTTTGAATTAAATTTGTTTTTCTGCATGAAATTGTTTTCATTTGCATATCTTTAAGTGGCTTTTCTTTGGCCATAGGCTTTCTTTCCAAATTTCTGCTTTCAATATGTACAAAATGCTTACCTTTATGATCTTTGAGAGCTCTAAAATGTTAATGTTCAATAAGGTTAACAATCATAGGTAATTATATCAGTTGAAAAGCAATAACTCTTGCAGAAGGAGTCTGTTTAAAAAATTCCTTCATAGAATAGAAAATCAAGTGGACAATTCTAATCTTACTATATTTATCACCTTTATATCACTATGACAGATTACTTAGGACAATCATTTTAAAAGAAGGAAAGGGGGGCTGGGAGTTTGGCCTAGTGGTAGAGTGCTTGCCTAGCATGCACGAAGACCTGGGTTCAAGTCCTCGGTACCCCACATACATAGCAAAAAGCCGGAAGTGGTGCTGAGGCTCAAGTGGTAGAGCTCTCTGAGAAAGCCCAAGGACAGTGCTCAAGCCCTGATCCCAAGCCCAGGACTGGCAAAAAAAAAAAGAAGGAAAGGTTTGATTTGGCTTATTGTTTCAGAGGCTCGAGCCTATAGCCAATTTTTTCTTCATCTTGGGTATGTAATATGTCAGAATATAATGGGGGAAGCATGTGGTAGAGGACTACTTGCCTTTTAGGGTCTGGGAAGCAAGGAGAGACAGACACAGGGGGAGAGACAGAGACAGAAAAAAAGAGACAGAGAGACTAGAATTCCAATATCCTTCAAAAGCACATACCTAATGACCTAACTTCCTTCCACTAGGCAAAACATCCTAAAGATTCCAACACTTCCTCTTAGTGCCATAATTTGAGGAACAAGCCTTCAACATAAGAGCCTTTGCTGAGCATTCTAGATATATACTATAATATTATGTCTGTTCTTCCTTTAACTCTGAACTGATGACCTGGCACCACTGAGAAAACAAAGTTCAACTCAAATACATTTTATCAAACAACTTTCCTTTTGTTTTCTCTGGACTTCTCCTCCTATCCCCCCATTTTTGCAGATGGGACATTTCTTTCTCCCAATGCTAATTTTCTACCCATTGCTTTTGATTCCTGACTCTTTGTTATCTCACTTCTTTTCTGAGACTCCCAGGCAAGTCACGATGGACTTATGTTTGACCCCTTCCTTGACCTCACATACAATAAGTTTCCAACTCCTACTGATTTCTCTCTGCCAGGTATCGTTTGCTCTCTTCCAAATGTCACTATTTCCTTCTGAAGTAATTTTAGATTTTTGGACCTCAGAAGACTATATTCCGTAAGTCTAGCTTTTCAACAATCTGGTATTTGAAATAGTTTCCATTCTGCTATTTTTTACCTTTATTAAATATTCTGAGAGGTAACCTTTTGGTAATCTATGTTTGCTCTTCAGTACACTAGAATTACTTGGGGAATATAAAACTTGAAGAAGCTAAAATGGTAGTAACTAACTACCAAGTACAAAGAGAGCCCTAATTAAAGTGTCTTACAACTAAATCTTCCTGATATTAGAGTAGATAAATTAGAACTGTGGGAATTTACACCAGCCAATTTTGAGATGGGAAAATAAATCCCATTATTATTCATACCCTAAAAGTAGGTTGATATAATTGTAGGCAAATGTCAGTTAATTTTGTGAAACCAGTTATTTATATAAATGGCTGTTGAGCAGGACTGGTTCAATTCAGGGTGCTGTTGCTTTTATTTCCCCTTATTCCTTATTTAGTTAAAAATTTCAATTCATTCATTTCATGTTATTAGCCAAAACTTACAGCCTTGATTTCTAGAACCATGTATTATAATATGTGGAGAGACATTCAGTATAAAATGGTTCATTAATTGTTCAAAAAATGAATTTCATTTACTTAGTCTATTTACAACTCCAAAATGGAATCAGTTTTGTTTGCAGACTTGACAAGACATGCCCTTTCTCATCTAAGAAATACACATGTGAATATTTATATATGTATAATTGACATATGTATATAAGTGCATATGTGATACACATTTCTAAAATATAAACACTGGAAAAAATAAAATTACTTTTTTTCTTAGTTTCATGAAGAAAATCCATTATGACAGCATTTAAAGCAATACAAAATAGAAGAAATACAATAATTTTACAATACATTTATTCATTCAGTTAAGTCAACAACATGATTTTGAATCATTGCAAACAAAAATAAAATTACTTTTAAAACCCCTTGTGAATAATACACATTAATTATTTTGATAGTATTAAAACTAGTCTTTCACTGAATTTATCCTCTATTTATTTCTATATCATGTGAAAAGAAATATAGTATTAGGCAAATAACCAAAATGATCTAGCAATCTATTTTCCAAATTTCTATTTCAATCATATTAAGAAATTTTATGTTTTCAGATATCATTTGTAATTCCAATCATCTTCCTGTTTCCTTTCCTGTTTTGAAGGTTTTGATTCACTGAGCAAATAAAAACTAGTCTTAAGTGGGTTGGTCAGTCATCCCTAACCTCTTTTCTGCTGTAATCTTTCCTAAGCCAGCCTCTGATGGCTCACCTTGTATTCCTACTCACTTAGGTGGCTGAGATGTGAGGATTGAGGTTCCAAGCCAGCCTAGTCATAAAAGTCTGTGAGACTCTTACCTAAAGTTAAACAGCAAAAACCTAGAGTTGGAGGTGCAACTCAAGTAGTAAAGCACCAACTTTGAATGAAAAACTTAAGAGAGTACCCTAGACTTCAGTTCAACCCCCAGTACTGGCAAGTGTATGTGAGCAAGCACATTCTCTCTGTCTCTCTGTCTCTGTCTCTGTCTCTGTCTCTGTCTCTGTCTCTCTCTCTCTCTCTCTCTCTCTCTCTCTCTCTCTCTCTCTCTCTCTCTCTCTCTCTCTCTCTCTGTCTCACACACACACACACACACACACACACACACACACACACACACACAATTTCTTTTGTTTATCCCTCTTGAACATAGTTGTTTCTCTCTTTTCCAATGTGAACTCCAAACCCTATGTATTATGTATGAATTGTTATTTCCTGAGCATTTAAGTCCTTGTCTTCCTAGCTACCCAAACTAAACATGTAACTCAGTGTCAGCCCTTTACTGGCTCCTTCTCAAGTGACAGTCCTTTCCTTGGGAAAGCCAACCATGGAGTACATTGTTTCACCCTGTTGATACACTTCCAGCCAGTCCACCTGGGCTGTGTGGGCCACATCCCTAACGGGGGAGGGCTGCTACTCAGTCCTAACAGCTGGTCCATCTTAGGAGGCCCTCAGCCTAGAGGAGGTCCCATAAGCCTGAGTCTGGGGCCACTCAGAGTCCACTGAGAAGTCCTTAGGTTTTTTTGGAGAGATTATAAAGTTTGCTTCTAAACACACACACACACACACACACACACACACACTCACTTGGATATGATAAATTAAAGCAGACTCTGAACATTCACATGGTGAGATCAAAGATAATTCTTAGCTCCATAGTTATGCGAATATGATTATGTAAAAGTGTTTATCAAAATGAACTCCACAATGGAAATAAGAGGTCTTTGGTATTTTACTGTTTTGTGGTTTCCTCTGTACATCACCTTTACAATTAAAACAAGAAAAAAAAAATCCAGGCTTTAGAAAGCAATATTCTGGTCTTCCTCAAGCCACGTTCTTTTTTTCTTTGAAGAAAAGGATTTCCTAATACTGGAAAGGATATGCTTCTCTGGAACCTGGATCTTGGGACCTATTTCCTCTCCAGGCCTTGCCCAATCTACTTTCCTCTGCCTTCTTCTTGTGGGTAGACCATAGGTCCAGAGTATTGTCTTGTAATAGCTATTTGAAGTGTGGTCGCCTCAACTTGTAAGTACTAGTGCACAGAGCCTCTGTGTATGTCATTCCTCTGCAGTGGGATATAGCCTACCATGAGCAGTGAGGAGGGCACTAGGACACAAATGACATTGCCTCATGTCGCAGTCATCCTGCATGAAATCTGAGAAATTCCAACTCAGAATTCGAACCTGAAGGTACCTATTTTTAGGAAAGGTGTACTACCAGGACGAGAATAATGTGTGTCTGTTCTTAGTATCTGAGTTCTACTTCTGCAGAGTCACTCAACCTCAGGTAGGTGAAAGGCTTTTAACACTGCCTGAATATTTCTGTCAGAATAAAATTTGCCTGAATATTTTGGCTGAATAAAATTTGCCTGAATATTGTGCCTGAATAAATTGTCCTGAATATTTACAGTTTTTCTATTGTTCAAATATATGATAGGGAGCAATGTAGGGAATTGAGAAGTGAGTTAAAGTGTATAGAAAAATGTGTTTGGTTATATTAATGAGCAAATATTGTACCACTTTTGATAAGTACTTTGACATGCTTAGAGCTAAAGGCATCTTGGAGCTAATTACTCAGGAATATAGAAGAGTATATCTTGCTGAGTTTACTTAGTTTATAAGGTTGTGCAGTTAGACTTTCTCTTCTCTGTTAAGCCCTGCATTTATACTAGACTAAAGGACTGACATAACTAATATCTTTCTCCTTGATAGGTGAATGGTATAGATTGATTATGATGAAACAATGCCTAAGCCCAGAGTGCAAGCCCCAAGACGGACAAAAAGAAAGAAAAAAGAAAAGAAAATGGAATTGATTAGACAGCTATTCAATTAGATGTGGAATACAACAACAAATATATTTCCTCCTGTAGGGAATAAAGATCAGAATTTAAAAACTTGTGGTTATTTTGTGAAAAGTTTTTGTAAAAATGAGTTGTAATGGTAAAGGAAATCATAGCACTTGGGAAGAAGGAATAAGAAAATAGTGATATCTTAGGAAATTAAAACAAAAATAGTCTACAGTCAACAACCCATTTGAGGTATACTCTGCTAAAAAGTAGTATCTTAGCTCATGACAAGATAAAAATTAAGTGGACTCATTTGGCTCCTAGTAAGATGTCACATTTTCTTTATTGAAAATGTCCTGTGATATAGCTTATGCTTTATACTATCAATTGATCATTAGCTTTTGTATGAACACTGTGCCCCATTTTTAAATATTCTTTTTTTTCCAAAGATATAAAAAGCTTTTAAAATACTCTGAATTGCTTCCAGTTTTCCCAGAGAAATAAAAAAGAGGGGAAATGCTTCAGAATTATCCCTTCTTTGCAGGGTTTTAAGTTAATACATAATATATTGCTCAATGGAAGTGACCTTGAAGTAGACCTTAAACCTCAAACCACGTTCTCACCAGCTCCTTAATTTCACATCCTTCAATTTAAAATCTTCTATAATAGTAAGACAGGCAAAATCATCACAACTTTACATCCTGTCCCTTTGCTGCTCACTGTACTATAGTCAACATATTAACCACATCTAGCCAAATACTTCATTTGGTTGAAGAAATGAAAAATACTCTTAAATGGAAATATATATCTATATAAAAGTCTTTATGGAATGTATTATGATTCTATGGTATAACATATTATTCCTTCATATTATTAATAGGATATGTTGTGAAATCTAAACTCATTTTGCACAGAAGTAGAAATGATAGAAACACTGAATAATATGCAATTTCACTTTAAAATTATAGCTTTAAGAAAGACTAATTTGGAGTTGGTGCAGACTAATGATTTTAAATATGAGAAGCAGAAATCTCACTCGTGGAGCTTCGTTTATTCAGGCTGTTAATTTCATTAGACATAGAGTAGTGATGTTCAAAGTGTACTCACATATACCATTCCCTTGCAAAGAGATTTTTTAAGATAATTTTATTTTTAGTAAGCAGATATGGATGTGTTGCATAAAAATAAGTCTCCGGCAGCAGCTATGTGCAATAGCTGGGATGGCAGACTCACACCAACACACCCAGCTATAAGCTGAGATGGGATTTCCTGAACCTTGTTTTCCCTCCAAGATGGCCTCAAACTGTGCTCTTCTCAATCTCTATTCCCTGACTAGCTAGGGTTTTGAGTATGAGCCATGGATACCCAGCTTAGGCTTGACTTTCATTAACAGAACAGAATACCAAGGAAGGAACTTAAAGGTTTTGTTGTAAGCTCGAATTTTATGCTACTTCTGTAAAAACTGGACTGAACAATACTCAATTCAGAATCTGGAAAAACACATAGGTAAGCATATTTGTAGTGTTAACTGTCATTACTATTGCTAGAAAATTGTGTCACTTTTCAACCTGACTACTTCAGCTACTGTATAAGCTCTGACATCATTCTTACCACTTCTTACACAGTCTTTCCGTAAGAGCCTTCTACTAATGTCCCTACTTTGATTCTTGGTTTTCAGCCATCCGCTATTGCCAACATCACTTTATCATCCATTCTCCATAATAAATAAAGCTCAAACAACTAAATCAAGCTTAAAGGAGGCTGCCCTGATTCCTTGATGCCTCAGAGAGAAACAACAGAAGCTCCTTGCTAAGACATAGTAGTATTGCCCTGGTTTACCATACATATTTCCCACCAAAATAGAGCAGCACCAGGCTCAGTGCATACACCATTGAGCTCATTTGTGAACCAACATCTTTAGCTCCTGCCATTATCACCACCTGGAATTCTCACGTTCCAGCTTGCAATTGGAGATTCTTTCCACTACTCTCGTTGCTCTGATTTAGATCTTGTATTACACAAAGGCCCATATCATGTGTTAAAGGCTTGTTTTGAAGTGGGGTGCTACTGGGAGGTTATGAACTCTTCAGGGAGACAGAGACTTGAGTCACTGGAAGCATATCTTCAAAGCTGGTGGTGGTATGTCTGTGGTATCTTCCTCTTCCCTTTTCTCTCTTTTGCATCCTGGTCATGAATGGTTTTGTTCCCTAAGTGCTCCCACAGGGATGTGCTGATTCTGCATGGACCTAGAAGCAAGGAAGTCAGCTGATCATGACTGAAACCTCTAAAATCACAGACCAATAGAAATCTATCAATAAATTGATTAGTTCAGGCAACTCTCACCTGTGAGGGTATGTTCCTGATGTACAGTTCTGCTCTGTTGGCATAGCATAAATCCTTTTATTGTCTTTGGCATTGCTTGTACAGTTTCCATTAGAGACATAGGCAATAATTTGCCTGTATTTCAAAGATTCAACCCTTCTGACATCAAGAGTCTAGCATCATTCTGGATGCTTTATAAGTATCTAATAAATACAGTTTGAACTATTGAATGGGGTAATAATTATTGAGATTCCTATTGATTACTACTAGAGAAAACAAAGCTACCACCCTATCCGTTGAGCCACAGCACCACTTCTGGTTTTCTAGTGGTTAATTTGATGTAAAAGTCTCATGGACTTTAGTTCCCAGGCTGGCTTTGAACCACAATCCTCAGATCTCAGCCTTCTGAGTAGCTAGTATTACAGGCATGAGCCACCATGCTCAACATCAATTCCATTTTCTAAGTACAATGAGATTCTTTCTTTTTAAACAAAAACCTAAGTAAGCAAAGCAAAGAATTCAATTCATAGAATCTATCATGTGTATAAAAATTAGTTTCAATGCATATATTTGACCTACTTAAGTATAACCAATACTGTATCAGTTAACAAGCAGTAAAAAAAAAGGCTCTTGATACATGGCTGCTGCTGAGAATAATGTAAGGAATGATGAGTGTGTTGCATGTGCCACTCACTTCTATTGAATCTGGGTCTGCCATAGTCATATTCATGTTTGGACTACTGCAGCCTGTGATCTTTGGTATCCAATTGTATTTCAAGTCAGCTGGTTCTAGGTCAACCTCTTAGAACAAGGATGGCAGATTTTCAAGCATGTTAGTAAAGAAGGACTATCCTACTCTTGAGGTGTGCTAGGGAAAGGAAAATATGCCTTCCATAGATGGTTGTGTGGCGTATTTGAGGGCACACCAAGAAAATCACCTCTTAAGTATCCCTGAATTTTCTTGGCAACTTTCACAGGGCTTCATAAGTTAACTGTCTTTTATTTATGCTTCCTATATAGCTAGTGTTATAGATAAAGATAATCATGTTCAACTTACTAGTTGAGATAGAGGTTTTGCCCAGGCTAGCCTAATACAACCACAATCTTCCCAATTTCTGCCTGCTAAGTAGCTGTGATGAGAAGCACACACCATCAAGTCTAGTCCTTACTAATTAAACTTCTACCAGTTAGAAATGCATCGAGGTTTTAAGGCTCCATTAGCAAGTAGATGGGCCTTAAAGGATAAACATTTATCATATCAAATTTTGTTGATACTTAATCATGGATGTTACCAAATGAAGGCATATTTACTACATCTAGGAAATTCATTTTAGAGGAGCAGAGACTTGAAAAATGAGAATTGAAAATATATTGGAGAAAGAAGAGCACATTTAATTTGAAGATTCTGTAGAATATAGCAGGAGGACACTATATGCTACTTTGATTTTGACCCCTGTCCTACTACCATTGAGTTGAAAACTTACATCATTGTATGACAGTTGAATGAGGGAGAGAAAATTGCTATGTCACCTGAGCAGTGAAATGATATGTAATGAAGGAAAACATACTAAATTCCTGAAAAGTCAGCCACTCTCTCAGGCATTATTCATGATCTCTACAAGATAGAATAAAAGTAGACTTAGGCTAAAATAAATTTCTTAATAAGTGAATGGTACAATTTCTGCTTTTTTCTTCATGGAAATACATTGAGATGCATTATAAAAATAGACAGATCTTGCTTTTCAAACCATGGTGAAATTCTCTTAATTCTTTTAAAATATTTTTTATTTCAGTTTATAGAGGGGTTGCAGTTATATTCGCCAGATAGAAGGTGAATTACTTCTCACACACTGATATCCCTTCATATGTTTTTGTCCCCATTTCCCTCCCCAGATAAACAAGTAAACATCTATATAATATACCAGGTAATGTGCGATACTGTAACAATATGAGACTAACCAAAGGGCAACAGAAGAGAAGAGAGAAAAACATAATAAAGAGTAATAGTCCCTTATAATTAAGCTCTTGTTTCCATGTCCTGGAGGTCCATTAATTTGGCCTCAACCTATATGCCTTATGTATCTAGGGTTTGAGCTATTGTAATCTTCTGCTAGGAGAGTTCTAGATATGTACTAATTATTACAGATGAGGGATTTAGCAATTTAGCAATAGACTACTCCTTCCATGTGGAATCTCATGATAAAAAATAAAATCCATCCATTATTTTGGCAATACTTTCTTCATTTCTTGGGGGATTCATGTTATAGTGAAAATTGTATCAAAAGAGATATACTAAAATAAATCCTAGCAGAAATACCTAGACTGCTCAAAATTGAATTCATTCATCTTCTAGACTAATAAATAAAAATATGAAATTTGGATCTTATATTCCCCTTGTCCTAGCCACCTAGTTTTAAAAAACGTAATTTCTGAGGCAGAGCATATGAATAAAGAGAGACTATTTAAAAATCTGAAGCAGAAAATATACAATCAAGGGAAATCTTGAGGTCATATTGAACATGTTCTTACACTACTTCTGTACTATGATCCTCTCATTTCGATAAAAGTAAAGAATAGTTGATTTACAAGCATACTAAAGACTGAATAAGTCAGTGATAGGAACTAGACAACTAGAAACTACCATCTATTTGTATTTACTCCTTTTACAACTCAGCTCCAGGTAGTTCATCAACTGCCCGCTGTAATTTTTAGCCGATTTATTTATTTAACAGATATTTCCATGATGGGCAATAAATACTTTATAAGATAGGTACACACATGCATATATAAATGTGTGTGTATAAATATATATACAGATAGAAAGAGATTTTTAAATCTTAGGTATGGTAATTCACTCTAAAGGATTATTTGGAGACTTAAAAAATTATTTTTATTGTCAGGGTGGTGTATACAAGGGTTGCAGTTACATATGTATTGTTGGAAATTTTGAAAACAGATATTTTAGAAGTCTAAAGAGTAAAGACATTCTTCATAGTTTTACATGAAAAGAAACGTGTCGATACTTCTTTTTATCTAATTTGGCAAACCTGGGGCCTTAGGTAGGATGAAGAATGGAGTAAATGGTAGAAACTTAGAAAGAAAGAGCATAGACTCATCCCTCATCCCTCAGCTTATAGTGAATGATGGTGATGTGTAGGAGATTTAAATGAAATACCACAATCCAGCTATGGGGATAGTTGTGAATCTGGAGTATAAATCAGGTTCTATATATCTCAGAGATATTTCCATAATACAAAAAAATACAACAGAAGTGGAACGGTC
This sequence comes from Megascapheus bottae, assembly GCF_031878675.1. Taxonomy (NCBI): domain Eukaryota; kingdom Metazoa; phylum Chordata; class Mammalia; order Rodentia; family Geomyidae; genus Megascapheus; species Megascapheus bottae. The sequence continues at coordinate 23,587,511 of NC_143511.1, forward strand.
ACAGATAATCTGTGGGTCTCCAGAGGTGGTTTTTCTATGTAGTGCCTATTAGCTTATTAAATAGCTGTCAATCACAGAAAGTTAAAGAGCCGTGCTTACTTTCCTCAGACTATAGGCCAAATTATTTTTAGGTCTATAAGTTGATTGTCTAACCCTTACAGGAAGTTATGAAGCATCTTGCAAACTTCATCCTAGAAAGATGGTATTCTCACCAGTGATGTTCTTGTCTTTATGGAACAGTTTTGGAAGTAATGGGCCTCAGCAAGCAAATCTTTGCAAGTGGAGGAACTAGAATTTTTAAATATTGCAAATTTCTGGGAAGCACGTTCAGATTGTTATCCATTCATGTTTTACCATTGACCAATGTACCTGTGATATATGAACCTCAGTGGTACATATCTAATTAAAACAAGCACTGGCAATTTCTACTGTAATTAAGGCACTTTACTAAAATTAGATCATTGGAGCAACAATACATAACTTATTAATGATCAGAAATGCAGAAAGACATAAATCAGTAAACATAGCACCTTAATTCCTCTTTTCCTGTTCCATTTGCCAACCAGACTGCCCACAGTAGCCTAACTGATACAATTCATCATTTCCTCAACAAATAAATATATTGTTTTTTAAAATATACGATAGCAGATAAAACCCCGTGATAATGGATTGGTATAATGTTATATGGGAAATAAATAATGGTTAAAATACAACATGGCAAATTAGCTTGAGAAATGGCTTGATGAGAAGCCATTTGAACAAAGTCCCAAGTAAGTGAGGAAGGCTATGCAGCAGGAGAATAGAAGAAAGACAGCAGCAGGGGGTGGGGGGAGGCAGATATCTCTATGGCAACAAGCCTAGCAAGTTGGTTTAGCAGACTGGAGGTTGTGGTTCAGGAGAGAGCAGATAGAATGGTGTGAACTTAAGACTGAGCTTGTATCAGGGGTAGCATCACATAAGGAGAGCTAGTGCGGATGATGCGGCATTTGAATTAGTCTTTATCTTTTCGGACCTCTCTTTTTGCCTTTCAAACCCATGATATATATATATATATATGTGTATATATATACATATATATATATATGTGTATATATATATACACATATATATATGCAGGAAGATATGACTTACTTACTTACTTGGTATTTGTGAAAGAATATAAAGAATGTGGATCCTTGCTTTACAAGTTCACAGACACAAGACATCTGTTGTCAAGAAGCTGCTTAGTAGGATATTAAGCACTGAGTTATTGCTTTAAAAATTTAATGTTGGAGTTCAAACTTCCAGAAACCCCAGAATGTGACTGTGTGGGAGACAAAATATTTTAAGCAATAACTAAGTTAAAATGGATCAGTAAGGTGGATCCCAATTCAGTGTGACTGGTGGTCCTATAAAAAAAGGAAAAAGAAAGAAAAGAAAAGGAAGCTGGAACACAGGGAAAAGGTATCAACAGCAAAACAGGGAGAAAGGCCTTACAGTAAACTAATACTTCCAGTGAGATAATACACCTTGACCTGGATCTAGCCTTCAGAATTATGAGCAAGACCATCCTGTCAAGGATATTCTAGCAACTGAGGCAAAGTAATATATGGATGATAGGAATCTTCAATACGACATACTGCCACAGTGTCCTTGCCTCCTCCTCCTCTTAAACACTGAATTAAGCTCAGCTGTGTAACCAGTAAGAAAATTAAAGCCAGGAACTGGTGACTTAGGCCTATAATCCTAGCTACCTAGGAGTCTGAGATCTGAGGATCAATGGTTCAAAGCCAGCCAGGGCAGGAAAAACTATGAGACTTCTATCTCCAATTAACTACCAGAAAACCAGAAGTGGTACTTGGCTCAGAGTTGTAGAACACTAGCCTTGCATGAAATAGCTCAGAGATAATGACCAGACCACGAGTTTAAACCCCACGAGATTTTGTTTCATAGCAACTGATTAGTAATATAATAATTAAAGAGAAAAGGGCCTTAGAAATAGGCTACAGTTCCTACAATGAATCACTGAAAGTAGGTCAACAGAATTGCATTCAGTTTGAATTAAAGGAAAAGACTAGAGTGCAATTGCAGACAAATCACCAAATCTTGAATGACATAGTAAAGGGTCCAATAAACTTTTGGCTTTGAGGGTCTATGAAAATTTGGCCTTTTGCAAACCAGAATCACCTGGATGGGTGTGGGTTGGGAGAGGGGTATAGAGAGAATGATACATTGTACTGTCATTTGAATTGAAACATCTTTGTATAACTACTTAAAGAGAAATTGTCAAAAAAAACCCTATAAGTGACTTATCTGTTATTTAAAGCCTATTTCTGTAAAATCTTCCTTGGTGAACTCACTTGGGAAGATGCTAATCCTTTCTGCAATTTTATGGAATTTGTACAGCTACCTTCCTAAAATTATCACAGTTCTTCCCGGTGGAACAATGAATAAGATGATAGTTCCTAGTATATAGATAGCAGAAAGAATAATTTTTTTCCCAGTAGAATAGGACTCCTTCCCTTGATATGCCTTTTAATTTTGTAAACTACAAAGAAGAGAACAATTGAAGATATCTGCATATAATTAAAACTGCTATTGCCTGGAAGATGAATATTTGGCACTGGAATATCAATCATCAAATTGTAATATGGAGATACATGTGCTGGCGGTTGGCTCTAAGTGATTCTCACTTTTACAAAATGAAAATGAAGCATGCTCTTTGTTCTAGTATGGGTCTGGCATATTTTTTAATTTTAAAGAATGGATACCGGGTAAGGCTGATAGATGGGTACTGGGTTACAGAGAGAGCAGTCAAAACTGGGGTGCACAAAGGGGAGACTATAGACGTTGACATGTACCATACATTCCGTAAAGCTAGATGAAAGAATTTTATAAGAGATGTATGTATTTATTTATTTATTTAGTGCCAGTCCTGGGTTTGAGCTCAGGGCGTGAGCACTGTCCTTGGATTTTCTCAAAGCTAGAGCTCTACCATTTGAGCCTCAGCACCACTTCTGGCTTTTTTCTATGTATGTAGTACTGAGGAATAGAACCTGGGTCTTTGTGCATGCTAGGCAAGCACTCTACCCCTAGGCCAAATTCCCTGCCCCTGTAAGTGATTTTTTAATGAAGACTTTTTGCTATTACACGAGGAGGCTCATTGTTTTATTCCCATAATGCATACTGTACCATCTACCAACTTCACCCTCTCTTATCACTCCCCTGTATTCCCTGTCTTTCTCGCTTAGAACAATTTCACAGGTATTATCCTCCTATTTCCATATTTATATATAAAGTCCTTTAATCATATGCACTCTTTTTCACCCTCGTTACTCCTAAAGATATAGCTGCTCTGCCCCAAGGTAACCTGGTTTATTTCCCTGTTATTATAGGAAAAAATAAATAAGATTTTGTACATTATTTGTACCATCAAGAAATAATACCTGTTTGAGGTGATAGATGTGTTTAGAACATTGTACAGTGTCTATATATGTGCCATTATATTAGGTGGTGTGATGTTAATATGTTCCATTTGCATTCATTTTATGTATCAGTCAAAACATCTATTTTTATTTTTGTTTCTTAAAATTTAACTTATTTTAGAGGTGATGTATAAAGGAGTTATATTTACATGAGTCAGGTAATAAATCCATTTCCTTTCATACAGTGTCATCTATTCTTTCTTTCTCTCCTATTCCCTCCCTCACATCAAAATAAATTTTTAACTATAAATTCAATTCCCTTAGGTTGCTTTAGGTAAGGATATTGCATATTGTTGAGTAGTAAAGCAGGAAGACTGGATTGCCTTTCCTGAACTATGTGCATATTTTCAATGTCCTCCTCAAAGTCTGGAACTTAGAACAGGTCACTGCTGGCTGGGTCGTGTGGGCAGGTGGCAGTGTGGGCCTGCTCCTGGAAGGAAGGTGATATATGCATTCCTCTCCTGACGCATGAGATTAACGGAAGTTCCCACCTCACAGCCCCATACAGAAGGGCAACATTCTGTATGGAGGAGAAGCATCAAGGTGGACCAGGAAAGGACAAGGTTCAAGTTAAAGGCCGGATATGTTCACACTGAATCTGACTTACTCATGCATTTAGATTATGTGTCAGGAAGAAGGTAGAGAAAGGGCAAAATCTACCTTTGAATACTAGAGGAGGAATGCAATCCAGTTATTCTGGCTTCAGTTTAATGCCTGGCTCTAGTCATTCACTAATAATACTGTTAATTATTAATACTATTGTTATTAATTATACTATAGAATGATATAAGATAATGATATAAGATGTATATATCATATTTATACCACTATTATTCATTAACAGTACTGTTATTAATAGCATCTTAACAGTCTCCCATAGTATTATGTATATCATAGTATTTATGTATATTTTGGTGTATATATTATAGCCTTTTCCTTCATTCCTGGCCAGCAATAGAGCATCTTTCCATATTTGTCTCTCTTTTTATCTGCTATACTATGGCAGATAGTTAAGATAGTACAGCAAGATACCCAGAGTAACGTGTTACAGGAACAAATGATACCAGTACCAATCTATTGCAAGATTGGAAATCTAGATTCCTCTTAGCTGCTCTCTTCTGCCTTCTTATACTCTACCCCACTCATAACAGTATCTGCTTGCATCCTGCTCCCTGAAGTTAGCCTCCATCTTCAACTTGAAAAGGTGGCGTATTATAGCTAGCTAGTATCTTTTAAATCTCCAGAGGACAATGTTCTCTTTAGAGCCCTTTCAGTTCAATTCTTTGAAGGGACCAGCAGAAACGAGGCACTAGAGTAACCTGATTCTTTTAAGCTTGTTATTCAAGTATATAAAAATATCTATGTTTTTCCTATTGGCACTGTAGCAAAGGATCACCCACAATGAGGCTCAAAATGGTACAAATGTATATTCTTACAACTGTGGTGGTCAAAAATACTTCAAATGATTTAGTAGGCCTGCAGTCCTTTGAAGGTTCAGGGGGAAAATGCTGTTTTACCTTTCAAGGTTTAAGAAGCTATGTCTCCTTCCTTGCTTACAAACAGTAGAGCATCTTTCCAACTTTCTTTCTCTTTCTCTGTATTTCCATGGTCACATTTTCTTGTCTGGCTCTGACCCTTCCATTGCCCTCTTATAAGATCTCTCTGGATTACAGTGAGCCACCAAGCTAATCCAGGCTAATCTCTCATTTCAAGAGTCTTAAATTAATCACCTGTACAAGGTCTCTTTTGCCATGGATGGTAACACACAGGTTTTGTGGTTAGGATGTGGTCATCTGTAGGGGCTGGTATTACTCATGTACATCTTATGCTTGTTATTACCCTAGTAGCTAGCCACATGCCACAGAAGACAATTATTTCTTTTGTCATTGATTGGAATTATAGCTAGATCACACTATGTAAATTATGCCTGTGAAACCAAATTCAAATGAAGAGTAATAAAGAGATATTTTATATTGTTCCAAATGCTTTCCTGTGATACAAACAATATGAAACTTGCCTTTTTAATGTGAATGAAGCAATAGAAGAAGCCAAGACAGAATACTAACTAGAGACTTGAGGCTTTGGAAACTGATGAACAGCATTATAGGTGTGAAGTCCTGGAAGCTTGACTATAACTTTTGGTAGTCTTCAGTTTGTGTCTAAATTAGAATCTCACTGATTTGGAATCTGTGCAATTCAGTGTCCTAACATAATGTAAAGGCATGAGCACTCTGGATCAAATCCACTCTGTGAGTGTAGAAATTGGGGAGAAATGGTTCTGTTAGAGAGCTAATTAAAATTGTCTTGCTCTGAACAAACTATTGGGATCTGATATCAGCCTGTTTCTCCCTACTGAAAAATTCTTAACCAGAAAATGATTTACTGTTGGTACCAGATCTCATATTCAGGGCCTAAAACTTGCTAGGCAGGTGCCCCAAACCCTCTTTGCTTGTTTATTTTTCAAATAGGAACTCATGTTTATGCCAAGGCTAGCTTAGAACATGATCTTCCACGTTAGCTTATCTTATTGATGGGACTGCAGGTGTGAGCCACCACATTGGCTTACATTTTTTTTCCTTTAGGTGAGTTAGTCATGGAAGTCGAATTCAAATCATTTTGAGAATATAATCTCTTGGCAAAGAAGTCCACGAGACTCCATCTCTAAAGTAACCATAAAAGGCTGAACTAGATAAATGGCTCAAGTGGTAGATCACCAGCTAAGTGAAAAATGAGATTTTTGAGGGTAAGCCATTGTAGTAGCAAAAATCAATGAAAGAATAAATGTATAAGGAAATAAATCCCACATTTTCTTTATCTCTTTATTCCTTACCAGACAACTAGCCTTGTTTCATATCTTGGCTAATGTGAATATTACCCCCTCTAATAAAACATAGATGTGCAAGTATTTCATGTTAAGCTGACTTTGATTCTCTTGTGCATGCAGCCAGAAGTAGTGTATCTGTATGGGAAACAAGTTTTATTTTGCATTAAGATTTTATTTTGGAGGTACTGAGGTTTGAAAATGGGGTTTTACACTTGCTACCTAGGCATACAACTCTATTTTTTTGCTGGTTATTTATTAGATAAAGTCTTGCTTCCTTCCTAAGTGTGCACTTAGATGTGATCCACCTATGTTAGCTTTCTTATTACAGTAAGATAGTGCGTGTGTCAGTTGAGAAGGAGTCCTGCATATTCTTCTGCTCTGAATGGCCTTGTAAAATGGTTCTAACAATCTCAGTCTCCAAATAGCTAGGATCCCAGGCTGAGATTATTTGTGGAACCTGTATACTGGTTTTCATAATGGATAGATGTGTTGTGTGAATATATGTAACAGATATCTATGCACATACGCACATTTACTTTTGCACACACATACTTCCCATGGATTTATACACAGCCCTCCAAATAAAATGATGCTGTTTCCAAGAAAGTGGATCAAGCATCATGATAAATGAAATAAACTAGTCATATGTAATCATTATTACATATTTTCTGAGGTTATATGGAATCTAAGGAAAAAAAACTTCTTTAAAACATACGTGAAAGTAAAGTGTTTCCAAGTGTAGTTGTGAAAAGAAGAAAGGAAAAAGGAGGAAAAGAAGGAAGGATAAGATAAAAATTTACTGGGCAGAATATGATCTATCTATTTATATATATATTATATGCATGTATGGAAATTTCATAAGGAAATCACCCAGTTGTAGAATTAATACATAGTGATAGAAATAATAAAATGCTTTAAAATGCTAAAATTAAAATAATGCCAGAGAACATACATTTGAACACATAGATCTTTGTGGTCTATATCAGGTAGTTTCTAGATTCCTGGAGGCCACTCTCTCAAGAACAGTGTCCTATGACACACACATGAGTGATTTACATTATCTTCATCTTCTATTGATCCTATTCTATGACCCTTAACTAATCTGATTTTCCTGAGGTCATCAAAATATTTTTGATTTCTAGCCCTAAGACTAATTGCCATTTCCTTATGCAAGACATGATTGTTTAAACTCTGGAAAAAGATGGGATTTCCTGTTGCTTATGTTGAAGTACAGATACTTGTGTGAAGAATCCTGCTGGAGAGTTGGGACCTATGACTATTAAAGTCTAACTCAGTTGCTGGTGGCTTATTCCTGTAACCCTAGCTACTCAGGAAATAGAGATTTGAGAGTCATGATTCTAAGCTAGCCCAGAGAGGAAAGTCCATAAGATGCTTAGTCCCTATTAATCACCAGAAAACTGGAAGTAGCACTTTGGCTCAAAATGTTAGAGCACTAGCCTTGGGTAAAAAAGCTCAGGGACAGTACCCAGGTCTGAGTTCAAGCCCTATGACCAACAGAAAAGGAAAACAAGGAGGGAGAGAGGAAAGGGGGGAAAGAGAGAGAGAGTAGGGGGAGAGGAAGAGAGGGAAAGAGACAAAGAACATATTAAGTCCTCATAGTTACTAGTATGTGATAAGTTTCTTTTGTTCTGAACTGGAGACAATTTTATTGAGTTTAGCAACCACTTTTTTTCTGTTATTGATCCAGCTATTTTAAGAGCAATGAGCTTAGCTGATCCTCTCTCATAAGAATGTTTTGTTTGTGCATTTAAATATCACATAGTGTCTCTGAGGTTTCCCGTGTCTGGGCAGGAAGAGCCCTGGGAATGTATCTAACATTTGGGAGATTAGTCTACTCATGGATGGTTGGCTGTATTTTCTTCTGTCAAATCTGCAATGCTGTATGCATGTTTGAAAAAGTTTGGAAGGCACATAAATAACAATAGGACACGCACACATGCACACACAAACAAAATCCCCACTTGGTCCTCAATCTTTATAAAAAGCTTGCATAATCTAATTAAATCCTCTGCAGTGAAATAGAACTACAGTCTTTTCTTCCTGATGAATTTTTAAGCATAATCACACTGTTAACACGAAGCTTCTAGTCAATATGTTTCTTGTCCTTGTAGATATGGTCACATAATTATTTGCTGTGTGAATAAACTTCACAGCTTGCCAAAAATTCATCAGTCATTCTGTTGTGCTCCTAAAGACTTTTGAATCAATGATATAGCATTTGTTGTAACTCAAGCCGGCCTTTCCCAAGAGTGTAATCTGGGGCTCTTCCATGTTTGTTTCACTAAACTCAGTCATATGCACACAGCAGGTGCTTAATGAATCTACATCAGTGTATGTATGCTCTATGAAAAACCAAAACAGTCCTGGACTTTTTGGATCATAAAGTCCAATGAAAGACTGCAATTTCTGTAGTGAAAAATGAAAATGTATTCTTTAGGATATTATTTGACAAATTTTGTAATCAATAGGTAGCTTTAAGAGTGTACCTAGATACTAGCAGGGATTTGGAAGCAACTTTCTTTCCTTCCTTCCTTCTTTCCTTTATTCCTTCCTTCCTCCCTCCCTCCCTCCATTTTTTCTTTTCTTCTTTCTTTCTTTCTTTCTTTCTTTCTTTCTCTCTCTCTCTCTCTTTCTTTCTTTCTTTCTTTCTTCCTTTCTTTCTTTCTCTCTTGATCTGTCATAGAGCTTTCTCTCTGTCTCTCTCTGTCTCTCTGTCTCTGTCTCTGTCTCTGTCTCTCTCTCTGTGTCTTTCTGTATCTCTCTCTCCCTCCCTTTTTCCCTTCCTTCTTCCTTCTCTCCCTCTCTCCTTCCCTCCCTCCCTCCTTTCTCCTTCTCCCTTTTTCTCTCTCCCTCCCCCTCCCTCTCTGTCCTCTCTCCTCTCATATCTGAGACCAGAACTCAAACTTGGTATGTGGTGCTTTTTTTCTTTTTTATCTAGGTTAGTTATTTAAATAGTTACAAAAAAGTATCTACCTAATTCATTGTATTGATTCTGTTATTAATATAATTCAGGAAATTAATACATAGAGAGAACTTGACAGGAAATATGCTATATGGCATTAATTCAAAAGAATTATAACAGCATGTTGTCATATTTCAGGTGTTCTTCAAACTTGATTGGGGAAGTTAGATTTCAGTTCAGATTTTTTTAGATAACATTTCCGTTTGTGCTTAGCTCAATATTTTATCAAGTGACATTAATCAACCAATACAATTTTGTTGCGAACATTGAAGAGTGATGCTGGACTGACTGCTAGAAACTCTTGCCTCATTAAGGTAACCAAACAAGAAAGCCATGTGCAACCCTTTACCTGAGCATAGAGAACAAACATCCAACATCCCTCCTTCATCTCCCCTCCCTTTGATACATGTATACCCTCAAATTGTGCGCAGAAACTACTACCCCTTAGACTAATACGAAGCTAATTTATGATCTTTGATTCTTTCTTTAAAATTAGGGCCACACCTCAAGCCCAACACTTTTGGTTGGCTAGTTAGAGGAGTCTCTCAGACTTGTCTATCTGAGCTGTCTGGGAACAGCATTTCTCTGGATCTCAACCTCCCGATTAGATAAGATTTCAGGTATTAGATGCTGGGGCCTGATTAGAACATTTAATTATCTTACTCTTCTACCAACATCTAGGAAAATATGAGAGTAATATAAGCATTAATATCTCTAAATCAATTTTAGTTTTTCAGTAGGGACTTTAAAAAGCACCTCATTTTATTATATGCACAAATGTGAAGAATGATTAGTATTCCTCCTAGTTAGAAACCTATTTACATATTAATTTTTTAATTCTTTTTTTTTTTTGCCAGTCTTGGGCTTGAGCTCAGGGCCTGAGCACTGTCCTTGGGTTTCCTCAAGGCTAGAGCTCTACCACTTGAGCCTCAGCACCACTTCCAGCTTTTTTCTATGTATGTGGTACCGAGGAATCGAACCCGGGTCTTCATGCATGCTAGGCAAGCACTTTAACCACTAGGCCAAACTCCCGGTCCCTGTTTAATTCTTTTCCTTGTAATAAACTCATCTTTGCTCATAAACAGCGTAGAATTCTTTTTTTATTGTAATGTATAGAGGGGTCACAGCTACATTTGTCAGACATCACTTCTCACACATTGACACCCCTCTCATGTCTTTGTTCCCATTTCCTTCCCTCCACGCCATCCCAATCTTCTATTTTCCCCCTTTCCCTTTCCTATTTTTTGCATTTCCTTTATGTTAGTTCCATATCTTTGCTATGGTAAATAGTGCTGCAATAAACATTGTTGTGTTAGTGGGTTTAGTATGTCCTTGTTTCTGGACGATTAGGTCAATGCCAAGGAGTGGAACTGCTGGATCATAGGGGAGCTCTATGGTTAGTCTTTTAAGGAACATCCATAATGCTTTCCATACTGGTTGAATGAGTTTACACTCCCACCAGCAGTGTAGTAGTGTACCCCACTGGCCACATCGCTGCCAGTATCTGTTGTTATTAGATTTCTTGATCATGGCTATTCTAACTGGAGTTAGGTGGAATCTCAGACTTGTTTTGATTTGCATTTCTTTTATGGCCAGAGACGTCTAGCACTTCTTCATGTGTCATTCTTATTTCTTCTTCAGAGAATCCTCTCTTTAAGTCTTTGGCCCATCTTTTAATGGGTTCATTGTTTCTTTGAAGATTTGTTTTGGAGAGATTCAATTTTTTTAGCTGTAGACATTTTGCAGATATAAGGCCTTGTTGAATCGTTAGTGGAGATCTTCCCCCTCTCTGTTGGCTTTCTGTTTAACTTTCTTTCTATGTCCTTTGCCATAAGGAGCTCTGCAGTTTAATGCAGTTCCATTTATTTATACTTTTTAATTTGTTGTGTTTCTGGGTCTTTACTCAGAAAGTTTCAACCTGTGCCAAGGAGACATAGTACATCTTCTATTCCTCCTTGTAAAGTTTTCAGGATATCTGCCTTTCTCGAGGTCTTTGATCCATTTGGAATTAATCCTGATGCAAGGTGACATAGAAGAATCCAACTTTAGTTTTCTGCAGGTGCTTAACCAGTTCTGCCGGCACCACTTGTTGAAGATGCTGCCTTTCTTCAATTCTATTTTTTAGGCTCCCTTACCAAAGATTATGTTTTCATAAGTATGTGGGTCGATTTCTGGGTCTTCAGTTCTATTCCATTGGTCTTCAGGCCTGTTGTTGTGCCAGTATCAAGCTGCTGTTTTGATTACTATATGTCTGTAATAGAATCTAAAGTTTGGTATTGAAATTCCTCCTGTGCTGTTCTTTCTGCCAAGAATTGTTTTTGCTATACAGGGTCTTTTATTATTCTATATGAAATTTTGGATTGCTTCTTCTATTTCCTTAAAGAATGACATTGGGATATTGATGGGTATTGCATTGAATTTGTAGATAGCCCTTGACAAGCTTGCCATTTTCATGATGTTAATTCTTCCAGTCCAGGAGCTTGGAAGTTTTTTTTTTTTCACTTCCTCAGTTCTGCTTTAATTTCCTTTTTCAGGATTTTAAAGTTTTCATCATAAATGTCTTTTACATTCTTAGTTAATTCTTGGGTACTTTATTTTCTTTGAGGCTATTGCAAAAGGAGTTGCTTTCCTGATTGCTCTTCACTCCTCTCGTTGTTGGCATAAAAGAAGATGGCTGATTTTTGAGGGTTAATTTTATACCCTTCTATCTTGCCAAAGTTTCAAATCAGCTCAAATAACTTGGGAATGTAATCTATAGAGTTCTTTAAATACAGAAATATGTTGTCAAACAGCATAGAATTCTTATAGGTCCATTTAATTGAGAGCAAAATTTTCATACTTGGTTACAGTTAAGGTATAGTTTTCCCCTTAAGCCATTAACCAGTTAACTTTTATAATAGACATTCAGTGAACAATTTTTTATTTTATTTTTTTTTGTGAAACTCCGTTGGTTCCAGTCTATTAGCTGTGGTTCTAACCTTATTTATGCCCTGTGCTGCTAAGATCCCTCAGGGAAAGCCATTTTCTTGTGTACCTTTGAGGGTCTCTGTGCTATTCAGTGATATCTTTTCCTCTTTCTTTTGTGCACCGAAGTGCCTACTCATCTTGGCATTAAATCCAAGAAAACAGAGGCCATGGGATAAACTTTAAAACAACAAATGAACAAGTGCCATATGCAGTTAAAACTCCCTGCAGATATAATCTTCATTTCTTTTGAAAAGTGGAACCGAGTTCTCTAGAGCTTTTATTAATTCTTTTATTTTACACTTAAATGAATCTGTCTCCTAAATTTGCCAGTTTCTTAATAGTAACTTCTCTTTGGATTCCCAAGGATGTCAAAAAAAAGAGAGAGAGAATTTAATGCAGTCATTGGTAGTGATCCAAAAATGCATTTAGTTAAGACAAATTCAAAGCAAATTAAATTAAATCTCTGGAAGCTCCTTGAAGGAAGTTCTGAAGTTATAAAGTAAGAGGGAGCTTAGATGTTTCTATAAACCAATGGATCAAAAAGATTAAACTCAGAGTAAGTGAATTACAAAACTCAGCCCTCAAATAAAATTAATTTCCAGTCTTTATTTAATAGGGCTGGAAATATTTATTACAATCTGACTGTTGTTCATGAAATGTTGTCCTTTATCTCCATTGATGGTTTATTTGCCCACTTGTAAAAGAGTATTCTTCAACATTTCTTCCCTCTGCAATCAAATTCAGTGCCTTGTTAATATATATTAAGAAGTGAATTAGCTAAGTTCCAGTGGCTCACACCTATAATTCTAGCTACTGGGAAGGCTGAGATCTGAGGATAGCTATTCAAAGCGAGCCCTGGAGAAAAGCCCCACTGAGGCTCTTACTTCTAATTAATCACTCAAAAACCAGAAATAGGGCTGTGGGTCAAAGTGGTAGATCACTAGCTTTGTTCAAAAGAGCTCACATAGAGTATCTAGGCCCTGAGTTAAAGCCCCACAACTGACCAAAAAAACAAATAAAATGAAGCTTGTTTTAAAAAATGAGTAATAAAAGAAAATGCTGATGATGACATATACTGGATCTGTGGAAATGCAACTACATACCTTACTTAACCTTTCTCTTGGGGCAAGCACTCTCCCTCATTGAGCCACAGCATCGCTTTGAAGTTTCCTAATGATTAAATTGGAGGTAAAGATCTTGAGAACTTTCCTGCTCTAGCCAGCTTCAAACTATAATTCTCAGATCTCAGACTCTTAGTAGCTAAGATTGCAGGTACGAGCCACCACTGGATGGCTGAAGGCCTCACTCTTCAGAGAATCTTGCCACTTCTCTTTGAGGCTCATCTTTCACTCTCAAATAAAATTGTTGGGCTTAAAAAACAAAACAAAACCATAAAGCTGGTTTCTAGTGAGAATGGCAGTAATGTGCAGGATGGCCAATCCTTTAATATATTTGTGAACCATTACTCTTTGTCAAGTCTTTGTGCTGATCTTGAGTGAAAGCTTTTTACTGTTTTTACTTACATTACTATGTAAAATGTTTTTGTTCGGAGAAGGCAGACCATTATTTGTTGCAAAGATAAAATAACAACAGAAAGAACATTAATACAGAATTATGACAGTAGTGAAGAGGCTTCAGTCCATGAAGTAATATGAGCATTCACCTGGGAATGTAGTAAAGAGAGGCAATTTAATTTGACCTGAGAGGATGAGCTTTCAAGTGAACAAGACAGAGAAGGAAATTGGACATGATCATAGCAGAGGAAAGCCAATATGCAGCTCTTGTTGGTCCAGTGCAGCTGAAATGCAAGGTACATGACAGCTGAGGTTATTATCTATAAAGAAATTTTAATAGTGTTTTTGTATTCAATGGTTTGTACTATATTCTAGCAATCATGAGAAGCCATCTAGGATGGAAGTGACAGGATAGGATCAAAATTTGATACTAATAGAGAAGGGCTGAGTAATTTGATACTTCCAATGATACGTTCTAGAGTAGTTGCTGAGTTGTTCCTCCTTGTTGGCTCTTACAAATAATGCTGCTATTAATATTTGCATGCAGTTTTTGTGTGGGTGTATGTTTGCACTACTCCTGGGTAGATTAGTATAAATGGAGATGCTGAATTATATGATAATAACCAGGGAAAACATTTTCTTACTACTCACAATTTTGAGGGATGCCTGGACATGGTAATAAATGGTAAGTGGAATATATTAAGCTGTGATTTACATTTTGTTTCTTCAATCTCTGCTGTTTTGCAAACAAATCCTTTTTCTGTCCTCTTAGTCTCTTAATTCTAGGAATCCTTGGCAGCTTGCCTTAAATGCTGTTTTTAAAAGTTAAATGAGTAGAAGAGATTTTTTCCCCATTAACAATTATATCATAATTATTCTTTTCCCCATCTTAAAAAAAATTAAGAGTTTTGAGATGGTGGTTAAAGAAAGCATCTTAGCCCTCAAGTAAAATGACTTTGTTTTGAAACTCAAAGGCAGAAAAGGAAACATTTGAAGAAAAGATAAAATAGATTGTAACATAAGAAGCTTTAGGCTTAAGCTTTCAAAGTAAATATAAGTCTTCACTGAACTCAACTGTGGCAATAAGGTTCTTGTTAAACCAGAAAAAAAGATAGATGGACTCTTCATGATTTTTTTTAAAGTCAATGGATGGACTAACTTATTTAAACAATATAGTTATAGATCAAATACATTATATGAACTACATTGGTTAAGTTTTGTAAAGTTGCAGATCTTTGTATTTTCTGATGAAAGCATTGTGGTCCCTGGTACTATGAAGATCTGATCATTGTCATTTTTATCATTTCTCTTCCAGAGAAGGATGAAGTAAAAGGACAAGGAAAGAGTATGAGATTTGATAACTTTATTTCAAAGCTATAAAACTTTTTTAAACTTCACCATTCTGACCGAACTGTAAGATGTGGAAACCAGGTCTGTTCAAGATAAAGTGTTTAGTGAGAATGCTTGAGTTCACTTTTCTATCTTTTCAGACAAATCCTGTGGCTCTACCTCTAGGCATGCTGTGGAAGACATTGCAATTAAGAATCCAAATTTACAAATTGAAATTAAGATAACTTGAAAGGTAGATGGTACATAAAAGTTGTTATAGATTAAACTTGATCTCCACAAAAAATACAATTAAGTTGAAATCCTAACCCCAAGGACCTAAAAATGTGATTTTCCTTGGAAATAGGACCATTATATTTGTAAATAATGAAGTAAAGATAACGCCACACTGCAGGAGGATGACTCCTCCAGCCAAGATAACTGGTATCCTTAACAAATAAGGTAAGTGGTTTGTACCTAGACACACAAAAAGAATGTCTGGTGACAATGAAGATATGGATCATAAAGATGGTACTATAAGCTAAGGAAAGTTTCCAGGCACCTGTGGCTCACACCTGTAATCCTAGCTACACAAGGGATTTGGAGAACTGCTGTACACAACCAACCCAAGGAAGGAAAGTAAGAGACTTTTATCTCCAATTAACTACCACAAATCTGGAAGTGGATCTGTGGCTCAAGTGACAGAGCACTAGCCTTGAGCATGAATGTGGAAAGTGCAAGGAAAATGCTCAGGCCTGGTCTTTAAACCTTAGCACTGGCATGTGTACGTGCACAGATACCTTTTATTTCTGTCTCAAATTCATCAAGCTCCCGGCTGGAGTCTAAGTGATGAATATTTGGCAGACATTATGGGACAAATAAGATTAGCTCCAATAACCCATAATTGTTTTATTTGAGATGAATTCAGAGAAAAATCCCCTTTTGTTGTAATTGATTTGGTATTTGTGTTAGTGAGGAAGTCTGTCAGAGATCTGCATCTCTCTCACTCTCACAAATATATTTATATGAGATTTTCTTTTTGGAACCCATTTTAACTCATAAAATCATTTTTGGAATTTGTTTCCTTATATGAGCATTAAGATTTAAGAAATGTCATTTTGCTTATAGAAGTGCAAATGCACATTTACTTCCAAATGTTTACAAAGAAAATTACAAGCTTATTCCTTAAAAAGCCAGCAGTTAATTTTGCAGTTAGGATGCAGAATAGATATGTGGCACCAATTTGCTAATTATTCTTTCCCATTCTAACATCAGCCAAACCTCAGTTTGTAGTTATGACACATGAATAATTAAAAGATTGAAGTTTCATGTTTTACATTATATTTGGATAGCATGCGACTTTTCTATTTGCTCATATTCTTCATTAGAGAATAGGGTTTTTTTTGCTACTGCTACTTCAGGCTTGAAATTTCAACAGCTGGAGACACTTTACATTTACTAGTCTTTCCAGTGTATGTCATAACACTTTTATAATTTTTAAGTTTTAAAGGGTTACATTTAGTTTATATGACCTTGATCATCTTCATTGTTATGTTTGAAAAATGGACTTACAAAAGGAAGGATTCTGGTGTATGATATAAAAATATTTAGAGATTACTTTGGTCATGAGAATGAAAGCATGTACTTACAATGAGATGATTTATGAAATTAATTTTTTATTCTATCAAGGGTGGCTCACATTGACATAAATAGGATTCAGTGTTTTGATTGATGTCAAAGACATTTAAAAGATTCTCTTTGGTAACTGATTTCATGGGCAAGAATTGATTAATTCAAACCAAATGAGGCCAATGGAGAGCAATTCATTTTTCCTCAATATCTGAAAAGGGTGGAACCTGTAAATGTTCACATCTCTTCTATCAAGTGACATGGAGACATGATATTTGCATGTATTTCTTCCTGTGTTCCCTTAATCAGATCTAGATCAGGTATATTACCTAATGAACATAGAAATGCTGTGTAAGTAGCTATCCTGCACTATTCAATAAGTAGCGAAATGTCTATGAATGTCCAGTACAATGGCAATTTTTCTCAGAGTTTTATCCCATAATTGAATTTATAGATATATAATCCACAGAAATTGACTTTTGTTCTCTTTTGAGACAGTCTTTTTAGATAGAATAGACTGGGCTGATACTTGCTATGTAGGCAAGTTAATCTTGAATTTATGACCCTTTTGCTTTAGGCTCTTGAGTTCTGGGGCTTACAGGTATATGCCACGTGCCAATTTTGTATTTATTCTTATAGCTCTGCTAAGTTCCATCAAATTTTCCACTTCTACAGAAGTATTTTTTTTACTGATTTCTATACCTGGATTCAGGATAAAGTATTAAAGTTCTATCTTCATACTCACAATTCTAAGAACACTACCTAAATTATTGAAATTTTGTTGAACTTCCTACGTAAAGACTGAAAATAGTAATAAGCTGTATTTTTTCCTTTTTCTTATTGATCATAGGTAAAGGAGATTTAATGTGTGTCATAGGTATGCCATGTGAAGATCACACTTTATCTTAATTTCATCTGTGTTTGGGGGTTATAGACATTGCCTTAGGATCTCGAAGTAAAGGGAGCAGGGGTGAGAAGGGAAACAAAATAGCTTCCCTTGCCTCCAGGACCACTCCTACCCTATCACTTAGCACTTACTTCCAGCTTTAGCTGGGAATGTCAATTATTGTATAGGCAGGTATGCCAGAAAGAAAATACTAATAATTGCCTTAAATAATAGTAGTATTCTGATCACACTATTCTGTAGTAAAATACCTAAATAAAGTGAATGATCTTTTCATAATGACCTCTTCTACCTTTCATCTCAAGGCTACAACAAAATTGGAATAATCCTTTTCTTCTTTACTTTTAAACTCTTTCCTGCTATGCTTTCCTATGACATACACTGGTGTAGTAGAAAAACAAGAGAGCAAAGTTTGAGTTTGAGAGATGTTGAAACAATTCCTAGGAAAGGCTGAACACACACACACACACACACACACACACACACACACACACACACGTATTTGTGACAGTGCTGGGGTTTGAACTCAGGACTTTGTACTATTGCTTGACTCGTAGTGTTGGTGCTCTTTTACTTGAGCCACCCTTCCACTTCCGGGTCTTTCCTGGTCAATTAGTGATAAGAATTCTAAGGATTTTTCTGCCCCATAGTCTTCAGATTTCAGCCTCTTGAATATATGAGCCAACAGCACCCAGCAGTTCTGTATATATTTTTTCCATATATTTTTATTGTAATTAATAGAAGGGTTACATTATATTTGCCAGATAGAAGGTGCATTAATTCACATACATTGATACCCTTTCTCATGTCTTGGTCCCCATTTCCTTCCCCCCCAGCGCTCATCTTGTTTTCCTCCCTTCCCTATCCAATTTCAAATAACCAAATACAAATATATCCAATATATCAGATAACAAAGTAAGATACTGTAACAATATGAGATAACCAAGGGACAGCAAGAGATGAGAGATAACATAGTACATTAAGGACAACAATCACTCATTATATGGCTTTTGTTTCTATAACATAGAGGTCCTTTCATTTAGGGTCATACTGTATGGCCTTATGTATCTAGGTTTTGCTCTATTGCAAATCTCTGCTATGAGAGGTATATATTTTTTAAATTGTATTTTAATATTGGGGTAACACATAAAGGGGTTACAGTTATATACATCAGATAGTGGGTACATTACTTCTTGAGCATTAATACCCCTTTCCATGTTTTTGTCCCACTTTCCCTTCCACATCCCCTCTCCATCATCTTGTTTTTTCCCTTCATTTTTTAAAATTTTTTAATTAATTTATTTTTGCCAGCCCTGAGGCTTGAAGTTAGGGCCAGGGCACTGTCCTTGGATACTTTTTGCTCAAAGCTAGTACTCTATCGCTTGAGCCACAGTGTCACTTCCAGCTTTTACTGTGTATGTGGTTCCAGGGAATCGAACCCAGGGCTTCATTCATTTTAGGCAAGCATGCTACCACTAGGCCATGCTCCTGGCCCTACTTCCCTTATTTTTCAAGCAAGGAAAAAAGAAGTGGAAAATACTAGGAAATTGATGAAAATATAAAGGCTGGAAACATATCAACTCTTTTCACTTTTCTATTGAATTTTATAAAGGGCAATGAAGGTCTATTTAAAAGCATTAAAAAAAGACCAATCTTTTTTATATAATACTAAAAAGTCATTTAAAGTTCAGTCTCATTTTGAATAATATTTTATCCACACAGTTTCTGTGATTACAATATCCATTCCTGTAAAATAATTTATTGTGCCCCACTATCAAGTGCCAAATTTTCCCCTCATGAAGAATTAGCCCAATGAGGTGCAATACAGTACCTGAGACAAAATATATCCAGGTCATCACACACTTATCTCTTTATCTTTTGTGCCCAAAGCCAAAGGATGATGGACAATTTGTCTTAATGGAGCTACTATCTCAAAGAATCCCAATATATTCTTTAATTTTGGCTTAGAGTTATCAGTGACATTTAGATTGTCATATCTTTGGTACTGTTAAATGAGAATTTTAAATATATCCAAGGATTACAGTGAAAAATATCTCTAATAAAAATGCTGAGTAGTTATTTTCAACTAATTTTTTTCTCATTTAAGGATATAAAATGCATAAGCAGTATTTTATTTATCTTAGAAATCAGGTCTGTTATTGTTAGTAGCATGCTATATATTCTTAGAGTGCTATTATATTTTTAGATAAAATAGGAAAGGAAAGTTTTGTAGAAATGGTTTGTCAGAAAAAGTTTGCAAGTTCTCATTTTTAGGCACAATTTTCAGGCCTGCAGCATTGTGGTAAATAGTTGCGTCTAAAACACGAACTCTTTATCTCATTTTAGAAGCTCTTCTCCAGTGTTTGTGCTCATTTTTGTACCCAATTCAGCTGCAGTACAAGGACATCCTATGAGGCCTGAGATAGCCGGAGATTTAGGAACCAGTTCTTGAGGTTACAGGAGCCTTTTGATGTATTACAAATCACATTCCTTCTGCCAGCACTTTTGCAAATTTATTTGTCTTCTCTACTTGGCTAGCTGTCTCTTTACCCTAGCCATATCATATCCCTTTTCTTGGAATTCCATTTCCTTTCAAAATTCCTATAGTATTAAAATAGATACTGAGGCTTTCTGTGTTTATTTCCTTCCCTTGAGGTGGCTCTTTCACACCTTTATTTGTACTGAAATCATGGTTTGCAAACATGAGGATTTATGTCATTTCTCATGGAAAATCATTAGTGGACAGTTCACTTTATTCATTTAGATGACAGTCTTAGGTTAAAAAATAATCAGTTTGCGTGAATGAATCATTTTTTGGAAAGGGTGAGTAATTGATTCTTGAGCTGATGCCTTTCTGACTACATAACATATAGTTCAAATGTGTCAGCATATGTTTCCAGAAAAGTGTTGATGATTAATTCAGCTTATATTTTGTCAGTGTCCTCAAACATCTCCTAGTGTGTTTTCACACACACACACACACACACACACACACACACACACACACACACACACAGGTTTTTCTTTTTAAGTATTTGGGTGGACAAGCTGGGCATATATGTCATTTTATCTCCTTTGCCTCTCTTCCAGCTCTATTCCTCCCACTGATCTCTGTTCCATTAGGTATGAGAAGCATGCATGGGGACCCATAAAATTCTAGAGTAAGGTCAAGGGACAACATGTTAAATCCATTTAAGGTTGAATAAGTAGCTGTTTTTAAACTGTTTTGAACTCTCAAAGCTTTAGAACAGACTTGATTTTATAGAAGCAATACATCATCCACTTTCACACTCACATTTGTTAATTGTGAGATTATTAAAAATTATGTTATTTTATGTGGCCCTAAATTACAAGATTAAAAAGAAGGAGGGGAGGGGCTGGGAGTTTAGCCTAGTGGTGAAGTGCTTGCTTAGTATGCACTAAGACGCAGGTTCGATTCCTCGGTATCATTAAAAAGCTGGAAGTGGTACTGTGGCTCAAGTGATGGAACTCTAGCCTTGAGAAAGTCCAAGGACAATGCCCAGGCCCTGAGTTCAAGGCCCAGGACTGGCAAAAGAAAAAAGAAAAGGGGGACGAGGGGGAGTGGAGCAGTAACCATAGTCAGAGCTTGGATGAAGCGCTGTACCCTGTCCAAAACTTACTTAATTCTATAAAGTAGGTAAAATATATTTCTTTTGGTTTTAATGTGATCACTGCAGTTGGAACTAGGACCCGATGCTTTTGCTTAGCTTTTTCACTCAAGGTTGATACTTGAGCCACAGCTCCACTTCCTACAGTTTATATTTTTCATACAAAGAAATAAGACATGGATCAAGGAGCATAGCAAAAATCACACAGCTCGTCAATAGCAGACCTTGGATTTCACTAAAATTAGTCTCTCTTCAGTGTAATTCTTTTTTTCTAATACTGTTATTTAATTTTATCCCACCCCCTGTTGGATCTTCAAGGTATATTTTTGGCCAAAAAAAAAGGTTTGAAATAGTCTAGAATGCATCTCTAGTGGGTTGTTCTATAACATAGTACATTGGCTCTCACTAGAGCTGACTAAAACAGGTTATGAAGGAAAAATGGACAATAGTCATAATGGATGTGCATGAAGAATAAAAAGTAGTGAGTCCAGAAGGAGGATAATTTGCAGATTTTCATCTAGAAGGGAATGATGCACAAGGAAATTAGCAAGTATACTCAAGGTGATACTACATATGATGAAAAGAGCAATCCAAACAGACCTGTTTGCTGAGTAATTCTTCTGTATTTCTCCTCAGAGTCAGTCTTCAATCACTGAGATCCAGAGAAGCAGATCAGATTGGTATTGTACACTGGCCAAACCAGATGCTTCTCTGTGCCTGCAGGCCACCGATTTGCAGCCTGGCTTTAAATAATTGATGGTGTTTTCACACAGTTAGTGCAGTGGGCATACTACAGTATTACTTGCCAACTTGAGGGCTTCTGTATTCTTCCTTAAAGAAATGAATTATTCAGCATGTATAATTTTCTTCTTTGGAGGACCTTTACCCCTCTTTCCTTCTATGCAACATGCACTATTTTAAACTACTTGTGTAGATTTGTTTTCATGGAATGTTCCTAGTGTTGCTATGAGACAAGCCATTCTGTTAAGTTTATCCCACTGAGAAGGGCACATGTACCTGGAAAGTCTAGCTTCCTACTCTGGGTTCATAGGAAGGGGAGAAATCAGAACATGGTATAGATCCAAAGTGTACATGAATGGAAACACCATATCAAAACTCCTTTACATTATAAATGTACACTATACCAATTCCTTTTAAAATAAAGAGGCCATGCCATTAAAATATTACATCTGAATCAGGGACCCTTCATCATTCAACATGAGGTTTCTCTCTCAGCACTCCTTCCTGAATGTTCAGAACAAACACAGAATAAAAGAGAGGGAACATTGGGCCGGGAGTTTGGGCTAGTGATAGAGTACTTGCCTAGCATGCACGAAGACCCGGGTTCGATTCCTCGGTACCACATACATACAAAAAAAGCCGGAAGTGGTGCTGAGGCTCAAGCGGTAGAGCTCTGGCCTTGAGAAAGTCCAACGACAGTGCTCAGGCCCTGAGCTCAACCGTGGACTGGCAAAAAAAAAAGAGAGAGAGAGAGAGGGAACATTAACACAAATAGATTGAGATCACTCTCTAAGTCTTTCATTGAAGTCTATGCCACAGACTCACATAGCCTCATATTAATACCCCCTATTAAAACTTTAGTAATTAAATGTTCTTGTAATGTGTACAGGAAGAAACTATGACAATCATTCGGCTTTGTAGCACTGTGGCAGAGCACAGTAAGCGAAGGCTCAACGACCAGTTCGTGTGGTGGCTTTCTCTTTAACTAAATAGGAGCCACTCACATATTGCTAGATGAAAGTAAAAAGAAAGTGAAGTACTTACTTTCTAAATCTGAATAATTTACTGGATAGTTAGCTCTTAGGTGCCCATAAGGAAACTGAGGATTACTCATTGACTAGAGCTTAGAAGTATGGGAAAGAGCAGAGCAGCAAGGAAAGAAAGAAGGACATGTGACATAATATTAACAGAAAGTATATACTAGAAAATCCATTTAGAATATTCAGATTGATGTGCAAATCCTGAATATGCATATGAAACAGGATCGGAGGAATTGTAAAAAAGAAAAATCTATTTGGGATTGGTGATATTGATGTTATTTTTGACTGTTATTTTCGTGGTATAAAAGGATATGGTTTGAAGCACATTTTGAATCCTTCAAGGAAAATGAACTTGAGAAGAGATTAGATGAGTGAAAGAGGCTGAAGACATTAGGATTATGAAAAGCATATGGGCATAAGGACTAATTTTACCTAGAATTTAAGAAGGGATTTGGGACCCTTTTAAGTGACTCTTTATGTTCAAGAAAATCGAGGGGGAAGATTTTTAAATGGAGTAAAGGATGGTGGTGAATGTATAGGAAATGAGAGCAGAAGATGATTCCACACCCTAATATTGACTCTCGGACAGAAAGAGGACATTGGGAATTGAGTAGATTCAGAAGAACATCCCAATCTTCTTTTTTTTTTGCCAGTCCTGGGCTTGAGCTCAGGGCCTGAGTACTGTCGTTGGACTTTCTCAAGGCTAGAGCTCTACCACTTGAGCCTTAGCACCACTTCCAGCTTTTTTCTGCGTATGTGATAGCAAGGCATTGAACCCAGGTCTTTGTGCATGCTAGGCAAGCACTCTACCACTAGGCCAAACTCCCAGCCCCAAATCTTCTTTTGAGAGATGTACTTATACCATAAAAGTTTTCAAATAACCATTATATTTATTTTTTTATTATGAATTATTATTATCATCTCCATAAGGATCATTTACAGTTAAATTGCACATACACAAATAACATTTCCTCAGCTTTGTTTGAAATAATTAATGAAAATAATGCATGTATCAAAGGTATACACCAGGCTGGTTTTGTCTGCATTGCCAAATCAATGCTGATGAACATATCTGTGTAAAACTCCAAGAAGAACACCAAGGGAAAGCTCCAAGACATTGATCCTGATATTTGATTAGATACAAAAAAGTATAGGCAAATAAAGCAGAAATAAAAGACTATATCAATTTTTTTTACATTTTTTATTGTAATTAGTAAAAGGGTTACATGATATTTGCCAGATAGAAGGTGCATTAATTCACATACATTGATACCCTTTCACATGTCTTGGTACCCGTTTCCCTCCCCCCCCACATCCCCCACCCGTCTTGGTTTTCCCCCCTTCCCTATCAAATTTCAAATATCCAAATACAAATAAATTCAATATATCAGATAACAAAGTGAGATATTATACCAATATGAGATAACCAAGGGACAGCAAAGGAGATGAGAGACAACATAGTACATTAAGGGCAACAATCTTTCATTATATGGCTTTTGTTTCACTATCCTGGAGGTCCTTTCAATTAGCTTCACATTATATGTCCTTATGTATCAAGATTTTGCTCTATTGCAAATCTCTGCTAGTAGAGCCCAAGGTTTCTACTGAATACGACGAATATCAATATTGTAAGTTTCTGGGCAACCCTCCCCCAAAAAATTACAAACTGAAAGTCAACTTAAAGAATGGTATAACATATTTGCAAACTGTATCTCCACTAACTCTAAGGGATCAATATCTTAAAAAACATACATTATGCTACTCCATAGAAAACTAAAATAAAAAACTCAATTGAAAATAACACTTCTTAGCAGAAAGAAGAGTGCAGGAGGAATTTCAATACCAAACTTTAGACTCTATTGCAGAGCTATAATTACCAAAACAGCTTGGTACTGGCACAAGAACAGGCCTGAAGACCAATGGAATAGAACTGAAGACCCAGATATTAAACCACAGACCTATGGCCACCTAGTCTTTGACAAGGGATCCAAAGAAATAGAGTGGAAGAAAGACAGCCTCTTCAACAATTGGTGCTGGCAGAACTAGTTAAGCACATGCAGAAAACTAAAGTTGGATCCTTCTTTGTCACCCTGTACTAGAATTAACTCCAAATGGATCAAAGACCTGGAGGTAAAAGCTGACAATCTGAAAACTTTACAAGAAGGAATAGGAGATACACTAGACCTCCTTGGCACAGGTCGAAACTTTCTTAATAAGGACCAAGAATCACAACAAATCAGAGAAAGGCTGGATAACTGGGACTGCATTAAACTGCAGAGCTTTTGTATGGCAAAGACATAGCTAGTAAACTAATTAGGAAGCCTACAGAGTGGGAGAAGATCTTCACCAACCATACAACAGATAAAGGCCTTATATCTAAAATATATCAACAGCTCAAAAAATTGAATCACTCCAAAACTAATCTCCAAAGTAACAACCATCCCATTAAAAGATGGGCCAAAGACTTAAAGAGAGTCTTCTCTGAAGAAGAAACAAAAATGGCCTATACACACATGAAGAAATTCTCGACATCTCTGGTTATAAAAGAAATGCAAATCAAAACAACTCTAAGATTCCACCTCACTCCAGTTAGAATGGCCAGGATCAAGAAAACTAATAACAACAGATGTTGGAGGGGATGTGCCAGGAGGGATCACTACTACACTGTTGGTGGGAGTGCAAACTCGTTAAACCTCTATGGAAAGCAGTATGGCAGTTCCTCAAAAGACTAAAAATAGAGCTCCCCTATGACCCAGCAATTCCACTACTAGGCATTTACCTAACCATCCAGAAACAAAGACATACTAAATCCACTAGCACCACAATGTTCATTGCAGCACTATTCACCATAGCAAAGATATGGAACCAACCTAGATGTCCCTGAGTTGATGAGTGGATCAACAAGATGTGGTATTTGTACACAATGGAATTCTATGCTGCTGTCAGAAAGAACTACATCTTCCCATTTGTTAGGAAATGGAAAGACTTAGAAAAGATCATATTAAGTGAAGTAAGCCAGACTCAAAGGAACTTAGGCTCAATGGTTTCCCTCATTTGTCATAATCAGTAGAAACCTTGGGCTCTCCTAGCAGAGATTTGCAATAGAGCAAAACCTTGATACAAAATGCCATATAGTAGGACACTAAATGAAAGGACCTCTAGGATATAGAAACATAAACTATATAATGAATGATTGTTGTTCTTAAGGTACTATGTTATCTCTCATCTGTTTTGCTGTCCCTTGGTTACCTCATAGTTTTACAGTATCTCACTTCATTACCTGATATATTGGATATGTTTGTATTTGGTTATTTGAAATTGGATAGGGAAGGGGGAAAACAAGATGAGGGGTGGGGATGAGGGGAGAGAAATGGGGACCAAGACATGTGAAAGGGTATCAATGTATGGGAATTAATGCACCATCTATCTGGCAAATATCATGTGACCCTTCTACTAATTACAATAAAAAATATATGAAAAAAAGAAAATAGGTATAAAGTTAAAAATGACATTTTTCCAAAAAAAAACATACTAAGGACCAACAAGTTTAAGACTGGGTTAACACTATCAATCATTATCAGATTAATGAAATTTATCACCCCAATGAATTGTCACATCCGTGCTAGGATGGCAGCGACAAGAGATTTTCATATAAGTGGATTAACATCAATCTTGCACTAACGAATAGTTTGCCTTCCTTTCTGAAGATAGGATGAAATTTGAGAAAGCAATACGTTAGTATTTGCCATTTCTCAAGACAGCTTTCTTTGACTCCACCTAATTTGTTATGCTGCAGACAGAAACTCAAATGAGGGTTGTGGAGGAGATGAATGTATTGGATAAGAGGAGTTTGTTAGCTTTATGGTTTTTGTATCCAAATGTACCACAGAGGCTGCTGTAAGAAGAACCTCAAACTTAGTACCTGAGACAAGAGACTGGCTATATTGCTAGGTACGCAGAGGGAAGTAGTACTTTTGCAGTTGCAGAACAAAGAGAATGGATGCTTTTGTACAGAACTCAGAGGCCTCTTGAGGGAGCGTTTAAGG
Source organism: Megascapheus bottae (assembly GCF_031878675.1). NCBI lineage: Eukaryota > Metazoa > Chordata > Mammalia > Rodentia > Geomyidae > Megascapheus > Megascapheus bottae. The sequence continues at coordinate 23,614,578 of NC_143511.1, forward strand.
GAATTTTTGAAGTGAGAGAGGTGAGCATTAATTGACCTTTATCTTCAAATCCTGGGTGCCAGTGAGACATTGCTTTGGACTGATTTTCAGATGTATACTTTGCTGAACAGATATGGACAGGCTGTGATTTAAGACCTGTTCTGCTTATTAAGTATGTTCAACACTCAGGGATACAAATAGTTTCTTTTCTTCTTGCAATTGTAATTTTCAAATGGCCACAAACAATGACCAATATCTAATGATACGTAGGTTATACATTTGCTCCAAGCCCAACTTGGGCTTCATTGTCCATCGTCTTATTTAATCTTCATTTAATTTTCAGCACAAGGTATCAATCATCTCCATTTTTCAAAAAAAATTTTACAAAGCAAAATTAAACAATGTAGGAGAAATTGTTTATTGGCACAAAGCTAAGAAATAACTATTCTGACTTCTATGATATGGGGAGAGACGTGGTAGCTCCAACGTAATAGTGATTCTAATGGAATGGAAAGGTAGTGGTTGGAGGTCTACTTTTGGGCAGTTCTAAACTCTCCCTCTCTTCCATGCTGATCTTAGAATGGACCTCTCAGGGCTCCTTGAACTCCACAGCTCATCATTTATATGATGCAACATGGTAGCATAAATCCAACCTGACAGTATCAAAAAATATCATCCAGTAGACCAAATAAGAGAAAAATCTAAGGCGGCTTGTATGCTAAAATTATATGACATAAACCTGTACAGACAGGTAGACGATCAGTGTGTAGAAAGAGACTCTGGATATCAGCACTACAATTGTGCATCTATATAATTTTTTCCCTTAAAATCTTCTCCTTTTCCTGATCTTGCTGGAAAAACCTTAGGATTTTTGATGATCTTTGGGGTTGACAGCACGTGGGGAGCGTACACACACTCACGCTGCTATGAATGTAAGCTAGTGTGGCCTTTCCTGAGAGTAATTTAAATTTTTCATTCACTGCTTTATCTGATAGAAATCTATTTTATAGGTAGACTTGCAATTGTGTCTAAAGGAAAAGATATGGAGGTGAGGGAGGGGTTAATGGAGTTATTTAGTAGGGAAAAATATCCCTGGATACAATCTTAAATGTTCATCTAGAGAGGAAAATTAAGTAAATTATGAGGTCATTTTACAACTGCATACTACTTAACCTTTTTTAAAACAAATAGGTGAAATCTATTTGTCTGTTCATTTATTCTACATTTTGAAATGAGATGAGAAGATGTTTTGAGAGAATATTGAATGCTAACATAAAAGATCATATTTCTTTTGTGTTCTATAAAGTATATGTCTATATATGATCACATATTCTTAGAGTGTATTAAAAAACAAAAAAAACAGACTAACTAGATTTGAGTCATAGAAAGGGTTTTTTTTGCTTAATAGCTTCTGTATTTTCTTTTTCATAAAGAATCTTTTTCTTCATTAAAATTAAAGTTGATTAAAAAGTCACTTGGCTTCATGATCCTTTATACTTAAGATTAATCTGTAGTTTCAAGCTTCAATAATCTACTCTTCCCATCATAATTTTACAAGGCCTTTTTTGTCTCTTTTCCTTTCCTCCTCCACTACCACCACTTCCCCTTCCCCTTATTCTCCCCCTCAGCTTTCTTTTTTTTTGGCAGTAGTAGGTTTGAACTTGGAGCCTCATACTTAGTAGGCAAGTGGTCTACAACATAAGCCACACTGTTGACCCTCTAAGACCTTTGCATGGAACAGGTGGTTTAGTACCCATATGCGTAATTAGGAAGACCAGGTAAGCTTATTCTGCCTCAATTGTCCCCTACATTCCTCCTTACACCCCATGGACTATTGCTTTCCATGTTTAGCTCCTAGAAAACTCCATGGAATAAGAGGTAGGCAGAGCTGATTGGCACTTTGTGCTAGGAATTTCCTAGGAAGATGCAATAACTTCCAACTTCAATTCTGTGGGAACAACCTGCAAAACAACAGAAATTATACTGCCTGCATGCCACCTCTTTAATATAGATAGATCCATTACAAGAGAACATCTATTTGGACCTATGTTGATCTTAAACTTTAACTTAATGTAATCTGGAAGTGAGTTTAGTACCACTGCTATAAAAGTATCCAAAGCCTTATTTAATCCACTAGAGGAGAAAAATCTATTAAAGATGTAGTGACTTCATTGTTGATATGTAAACATGCAATTATAAGTTAGGTATATCTATTTATTAAAATATGCCTACAGGAACAAGTATAGTGCTTAACTATAAATTATTTTGAAGAAGAGTTCTTAAATACTAGGGGAAAATATGTCTATGAAATGCTATTTAAAACCCCTTTTCATTTTCACAATTATTTACACATAAATTGACAGATAATGAGGCAGAGTTCTGCTAGCTTATCTTCATATACAAAACATTACTCTGACACCAATGAATGTAAGAAAAATGTGAAGATTTTATAGACATTCAAATCTATTCTCACCTTTGGGGCACAAAATCTAACAACTAATAGCTCACAGTACATATCTAATAATGTTATAAATGCTGTTCTTCTAACATATTTCTAATTTTATATACATATATATATGTATTTTTTTATAAAATCCTAACAGATCTCATCTCTAATCTTGATTTGAGCTGGCCACATTTTGCCTAGATCCATTTATGCATTTGCATTCTCAGAGAAGATTCATTGTTAGATATTAATTAGTTTCTTTCATGGAGTCTATTTCACAAATTAAACGCCCTTGGAGAGAGGACTTCCTATAGACATAGAACTTAATATTAAAAAGCATGCATTAAGCAGTGGTATACACTAGCTTAAAATGAACTATAAAACTAGTGGGTTGGAATGGCAGGGGAAAATTGGGAATAAGCAAGGGTAGGGGTGACATTGTTCCAAAAGAAATGTAGTCTTTTCCTGATTTATGTAACTGTGATTCCTTTGTACGTTACTTCCATAATAACAATATAAAGATGAATTTAAAAAGCATATGATATAAGAGTAGAACACAGATGGTTGGCCAGTATTTTGTTGAGAAGTTTTACATCGATGATCGTCAAAGAAATGGGTCTATAGTTCTCTTTCTTTGAGAAATCTCAGTCTGGTTTGGGGATGAGGTTTATACTGGCTTCATAGAATAAGTTTGGTAAAGAGCCTTCATTTTCAATTTCGTTGAAGAGCTTGAGGAATATTGGTGTGAGCTCTGCTTTGAAGACCTTATAGAATTCAGCTGTGAATCCATCTGGCCCTGGGCTTTTCTTAGGTGGAAGGTCTCTTATTGCCATTGCTATTTCAGTGCTTGAAATAGGTCTGTTTAGTTGGGTTAGTTCTGCTTGGTTCAGTGTGGGTATGTTAATATTGGCTAGGAATTCATCCATTTCTTCTAGATTCTCAAAATTGTTGGCATAAAGGTTTGAGAAGTATTCCCTCATGATGCTCTGGATCTTGGTAATTTCTGTCATGATATTACCATTTTCGTCTGTGATTTTGTTTATTTTGGTATGCTCCCTTCTTTTTTTAGTAAGATTTGCTAAGGGTCTGTCAATTTTCTTAATTTTTTCAAAGAACCAACTCCTTGTTTTGTTGATTCTTTCTATAGTTTTTGTTTGGATTCCAATTCATTTAATTCTGCTTTGATTTTAATAATTTGCTTCCTTCTACTAGGATTAGGGTTGGTTTGTTGCTCTTGTTCCAGGAGTTTAAGGTGACACATTAACTTGTTGGTTTGTTATTTTTTCAATTTGTTATTGTAGGCACTCAGAGCTATAAATTTTCCTCTGAGTACTGCCTTTGCCATGTCCCAAAGGAGCTGGTATTTTATGTGCTCCTTTTTGTTAAATTTCATAAATTGTTGGATTTCTGTTCTGATCTCTTCAATGACCCATTGGTGATTCAACAATGTGTTGTTCAATCTCCCTGAGTTACAGTGTTTTCATTGGTGGAGATGGGTGTTCAGTTCCAATTTGACGCCCTTGTGGTCTGAGAGAGTGCAGGGAATAATTTCGGTGTTTCTGAATCTGTCCAGGTTTGTTTTATGTCCTAAAGTGTGGTCTATTTTGGAAAATGTTCCATGTGCTGCTGAAAAAAAAAACATATATTTGTTATGGGGTCAAGAGAAGGGGATTCCACATCCCTCCCAGGTGGGGATTCCATGTCCCACCAGTGTCCACCACACAGAGACAGTCTCATATAAAAAGGTTAATTTATTGGGGAAGTAGATGGTGAATTGACCGGCCAGGGACACAGTGCAGACTCGGGAGCTGACACTGTGATCTGGAGCAGCTCTGATGCAGGGTATTTAAGGGCAAAACCCATGCGGTTGAACCTGGCCACACAGGTGGCCAATGGGATAGTCACATACACAGAGGGACCATTGCCAGAGGGGCCAGCTCTGGCCACACGCAGGTAGCCAATAGTGGTACAGCCCAGTGTTTGAATTTGCCTATCACTTTTGTTGGAGTTGGCGCACAAATTGGAAAGGTCTCCACACAAAGCCGGGCCCCCTCCCCACCCAAGCGGATATCTCTCCTCATGGGGGGTGGGGAGAAGGTCAAGGTTGCCCCTCCCTAGAAGGGCAAAGGTGGCTGGGCTGTACCAGATATCCCTCCTCAATGGGGAGGGGGGGGTCAAGGTGGCTGGGCTGTACCATTGTCAACCTTCCACAATGGGGCTGGGGAATTCTTAGGCATTCTGGATGGGGCCAGTTCCTGCTCCCCTTAAGCCAGTCCCTGCTCCCCTTAACACTATTGTGTTGTTGCTGGGTGGAATAATCTGCAGATGTCTGTTAGATCTAGTTGGTATATCCAGTTGTTCAATTCAGAAGTTTCTCTGTTGAGTTTTTTCCTGGTTGATCTGTCCATAGGTGAGAGTGGTGTGTTAAAGTCACCAACAATCACTGTGTTTCAATTTATGTATGGTTTTAGTGAAAGTAAAGTTTGCTTGATGAAGTTTGGAGCTCCGGGATTAGGTGTGTAGATATTTAGGATGGTTATGTCCTCCTGGAGGAAAGATCCCTTTAATAGTATGTAATAACCTTCTTTGTCTTTTTTCACTAATTTTAGTTTGAAGTCTATTTTATCTGATATGAGGATGGCAACTCCAGCCTGTTTATGGGGGCCATTAGCTTGATAAACTTTCTTCCAACCTCTTACTTTCAAAAAAAAAGTTTGTTTTTTTGGGTAAGATGTGTCTCTTGAAGGCAGCAGAACTCCAGCTAGGGAGTCTATGAAGTTTAATTGGAGAGTTAAGTCCATTGATCTTGAGAGTCAGAATTGAGAAATATTTATTAGTTCCTGCCATTTTTAAAAGCTTTCATTAAGGCCTGTGTCTTGACAGTTCCTGTGGTACTTAGATAGTATGAGTTTTAGATGCCATTTTTTTCTCTGTATTACATTTGTGTTGGTTTTCAATGTATAGAACATCTTTGAGAATTTTCTGTAATGTTGGTTTGGTTGCTACATAATGTTGAAGCTTTTCCCTGGAATGGAATGTTTTTATTGTTCCCTCAGTTATGAATGAGAGCTTAGCTGGGTACAGTATTCTTGGTTGGTAGTTATTTTATTTCAGGGCATGACATATATCCTTCCAATCTCTTCTTGCTTGCATGGTCTCTGCTGAGAAATCTGGGGTTATTCTGATTGGTTTGCCCTTATAGGTGATTGTTCTCTTCCCCCTGGCAGCTTTTAGGATCCTTTCTCTGGTCTCTATTGATCCAGTTTGGATTATAATGTGGCAGTGGGATGTTCTTTTTTGGTCAGGTCTGTTTGGGGTTCTAAAAGCTTCTTATATCTGGATGGGCCTGCCCTTCTGGATATTTGGGAAATTCTCTGAGATGATTCCCTGAAGTATACTTCCAATACCATTGACCTCTTTCTCCAGACCCTCCTCAACACCAATTAGCCTTAAATTAGGCTTCCTTATTGTATCTTGGACCTCCTGAAGTGTTCTCTCATATTTCCTAGATTTGAATTGATTCATTTTTTGTTATTTCTCTATAACAACTAAATTATCTTCAACCCCGGAAATTCTCTCTTCTGCGTTGTCTAACCTACTATCAAAGCTTTCAACTTTATTCTTCATTTCCCTTGCTTCTAATTGCTCATTTTTGATGCCTTGCATCTCTTGTTTTAGATCATGTATGGATTTCTTTAACTCCTTGATTTCTATTTGAGTGGTTAGCTCAGCAGCTTTATTCTCTTTGGACATTTGTTGGAGTTCGGTCACCTTTTTGTTTGTGGATTCTACGAATTTTCCATTTTTCTTTGAAAAACCTTTATTATGGCCTCCTTTATGGCTTCCCCTTTTTCACATATCACCTTGTTTATGCTTTCCTCTTGTTTAGCTATGGCTTCCTCCCTTATCCCTTTCTTTATGTTTTCACACTTTTCATTAATGATGTTTATCAATTGCATTTGTATAGCACTTGGAAGACTCCTCTAGATTTGCCACTGACTGCTCCATTGCCTGTTTATGTTGGGTGGGACATGCTATTCCTTGATTTGACATTTTTTTTGAGTTTCTTGTTCTGCCCATTTGAAAATGGGAGCAAGATTAATACTAAACAAGATTATAATTTTTCAGATATAACCAACCTAGACCTCTCTCTTTCTTTCTGTGTACTTACATACAAATCTAATACAACCACTGATAACCTATTTATGACCAAAACAATAAACCCCTCAATCCAGTCTCTATTGTATTTAAGTCCCTCTGGACCTAGAGTATAATTGAACACATAAATACACAGCAATGCTCAACAAACATCAAATGTAGATCCATGCATTATAAGAGTTGAAGGATGAACAGAGGACCAGAGATAGTCAAATAATATGAAAGACAGCAAGGGAGGTAGAAAAAGAATAATGCAGGGGTGTAAGATTATTATAGTAATGAAGAAAAGGTATTGTGTAAGGATAACTGACCTAAGGTGATAGGTAGAATATTTGAGTAGAAAGTTTAGAAGAACTTAGATAAAACTTATGAAAATAAGAAGAGTAATAAGGAGAATATATAGAGAAAAGAGGGAGGTAGATATAGGAGATTTCAATGATACAAATTTTAAAAAGAAAAAAGAAACAAAACAACCACAAAATAAAACAAAACAGAACACACCAAAAAAGAAAAAAAAAGTGGGGGGAGATTCCTCATTATTGCGAGTTCTTACCCAAGAGATACTAGGGTTGAGAACGAGGAGATTAAAAAGCAGGTGACTGTATCAATGTAGATATCATTTTATTCAGACTGTACCCAGAGCTGTCACTGTGTTTCTAGGAATGACCACAGTGACAGAAGGAATGCGGGAAAAGAGAGGAGAAAAAAAGAGGAAAAAAAGAGGGAAAAAAAGGAATGAATCATAACATTAGAAAAAAAAAGGTGTAGGTAAAATGGCAAAGAGAAAATAAGAACACCTAAAATGCAAATGAAAAGGGGTAGAAGAAAAAAAAGGGGTATTCTTCAGGTTTTTTTTTGGGGGGGTAGGATAGGAAACTTGTGTCTGCACTAAATTCGGGATCCAAACACTTCACAAATTCTTTTTCTCTTGTGATTTGGCTTTGTGGTTTTTCAGATCAGATTGCTTGTTTGGTAAAACAAAGCTAAAAGATCCGTGGGTGGCTTTGTTTACCAGGTCTGTGGCTGGTGCAGGGGATGGGACTTCAGCAGTGCTGGGGCCAGATTTCTGGCTAAGGAATCTCTGGGAAATCCTTTGCCAGTTAGAATGATGGCGCTGCCAGCATCACCTCTCAGGTTCCAATTGCTTTGGCCAGGTCTTTGCCAGCAGTCAAGATGGCGCTGCTCTCAGCTTGTGGAGGAGCAGAAGTGGAAACTTCTCCTTGGAGGTACTCGCAAATTGCTGGTTTGTCTGGTTCCGTGAAGTTGGCAGGTCCGTGAAGTTGGCAGGTCCGTGCATGGCCGGGTGTCGGCTCTGGGCTCGTGCAGGCTCTTTGTGGCTTTGTCTGCAGCCTGCGGGTCTGCGCTGCTGTGAAGCGCTCTCTGCTGGGTGGCTGGCGGGGCTCAGCGCTGTCTTCTTGAACCTGTTTTCTGCCTTTTTTCTCTCTGACTGAGAGTAAGCTAACGCTTACTTAAGATCAATTTTTGGTAAAGAACTGTCCCCTATGCTGCCAGAACTTGAATCTTGGCAGGAGCTCAGTACGACTCATACTGAACTGCCGTCATCTTCTGCCGGTCTTCTAACATGTTCTTAATGTAGCAAATAATCTAGGAAACAAAGATGACAGCTAGGTCATCTAGGAAGCACTAAGCTAAGAAGCACTAAAAATTACCAGCCAGTCACCAAGAACAAGGACTAAGCAAAAAGTGTTCCCCTAAGAGATCAGAGGAAGTAGAGCCCTATTGAGAACACGTTCATTTTGCACTTAAAGCCTTTGGATCATGGCACAGTCAATGCCTGCCATCCACATTGTGCTATTTTGTTATGGCAGCGCTAGAAGCTTATACTCCATGAATATGGAATGTTGCTTTTCACCTACAGAAATCCATTCTCGGAAAGAGTTCTAAATATTCAGAGTGATCACTAAAGTCAATCATCTTTTCTTCTCTCTATGGACCTTCCTTTCCTGATTTGTATGACATTTATGATAGGGACCTTATGCAAAATGCACAATCCCCAGTCTGGTGCAAAATAGGTTGTTAATAATAATAATATATATGAATATTCTTGTATCAACTTGCTTGAGGAGGGGGCAGTTGATTTATTTATGGGAAGCATTGTATGTAGTCCATTCTAATTTGTAATACAAGCCAGGCCTTGGTCAATAATTAGGTTTTCTCTCCACCTAAGCAGCCAGGTAAAAACCAATACAAGTCAAAATATTTTTGTTTTGTTATTATTTATTATTGCATTTCTTGATTTATTTTACATTTTAGCAACTCTGTTAAAATACTGTATAGATAGGTGGGAAATGTCTGCAGTTTAATACTTTGACTTTAAATTGAGGGCTGGGATTATGCTTATGCGTTGCAGTCGTTGGAATCAGGGATGGTAAAGGTAGAAATGAAATGGTTGTGATTATACTTTAGTCTTTCTTTTTTATCTAGGATTGCTTTGAATTGATTTTTTAAAATAAAACTAACATCTTCTCTTTTCTTTCATGCATCAATTGTACTCTGGATTTTTTTATTGCTTTGGAGTTTGTAGCTTCCCGTACAACAGCAACTTTTTTGCCCTCTGGAGGTCTCTCCAGTTCACTTGAAAGCCTTGACTTTCAAAAGACTCTTGGTTCCTCTGAGCATGCACTTAGCTCACCCCTAAATGTATTTTCATGTCTGTTTGTTAACAGAAGACTTACAAATCGTAGTCTGAACATCCTGGATTGTGTGTGTGTGTGTGTGTGTGTGTGTGTACCCTACTTTACATTCTTCCATGCTTTACATTTCTAATAGTAAAGCAACCCCCCTCATAGATTATAAATTGAACACAGATATAATTTCTTCTTGACAAAACAATACTTAGAATGATTTGGCTTTAGCACATGAAGCTATTTTCAAGCTCTTGTTGGAGAGTAGGTATTATGGGACCAGAAACTGGAGTGAAAATATGGAGAAAGGTAGGGAAATAAGACAGAAGAAAAGGCAAGGACTTAAATTACTCCTTATAACTTTTTGCCTCATCAGTGATGTTGCCCCAGGCTGGTTCTACATGAATCACATCTGGAAGATGATCTGTCTGTTCCAGGAAGCCATAAAATTGACCCAAATAGTGTCATTGCAGTTGACAGTTGTGGAAGGAACTGAGACCTGGCTGATACTAACAGAGTCTTGGGTTACTTGCATTCTTTTTGATTTAGTAACACTGAAGATAATTGGTGAAAAGGTAGGAGGGAAAAGATTTTTAAAAATCTCAGAAAAATTACAATATGGCTTGTATGTTTACACTCAACAAGTTAACCCTTCTTTGGGGGAAACAACACTATCTCCTTCTGGTTAGACATCTAGATTTGAGGTCCTTTCTGCAAATGAACATTAGGCTCAGTTGGTGTTCTTAGAGTTCCCAGTCTCTGGGATTAATGCCATTAATTATGCATTGATACATTTCCATGTGGCAGGTCATAACAGAGTTATATCTTCCGGATACCCACATATCGTGAGATCTTCAAGAGTTCTACCAGCAAATATGGCTGGAGATTTATGCTAAAATCTGTCTATCTGTCCTTTTATTTGGATATCTCCTGACAAGGATATGAAACAGAATATGGCAATGCTGTTATTATCACTGGTCCTTTACTAAGGGGCACTGGAAGAATCACGATTGCATTGTCTATACTCTGTACAGTTGGAGGCTCATGTAAAGCCTGTGTTTATTGTGCTTTCTTCTTCTTTCTGTTGTCTTTTTCTCCTCCACAAATAATAACTTCTATTTCAAGGACCCCTGTAGATTATAGGGATATAGAGGTGCTTGCTAAAGAATAAGAACAAAGAGAAAATTCTGCCACTATATTAATTCATGTTCTTAGTGTGTTCAGAGAGCAGTTTCCTCGCTGAAACAGTATCGTAGAAACTCAAAGGGAAGATATTGCAAGCTGTGTGTACTTGGCTGCAAAAATAGCCCAAATAAATTGTATTTAGTATCAATTGTAAGATTAGCATGAAATTTAAAAAGAGACAAAACATAGGAAAGAATGGGTGGAAATGTAACAAAAATTATGCAATGCAGCTGAGCTTGGCTAGAATTATTGTCATAGTGGTTTTCATGAGAAGCCAATAATTGTAATAAGACAGGAAATTAAAGAACAGAAGAGGAAATACATTTTCAAAGGGACTAGATGGCTAGAGGGAGAAATTCTTCCAGCAACTCCACAAAGAAGGATTTCCAAAAGAAAGATCTCATCGAAGTGAGAGTTCTTGTTTTCTGTTTGTTGACTTTTAGTATCCTCAGAAAGCCTCATTTGAGGTAAGCAGGTGGTGAGGAAAACAGGCCACAGTATATGTCATGCCAATGACCTTGAAGAATTTGTAAGATAATCTAGTGCAACAGGGCACTTATAAATTCTGTATCACAAATAATTTCATTTTTAAATGAAAATAATTATCTAAATCTTTTTATTTTAAAATTACCTCAGATAAAATAATTAATTACATTTTTCTTGGTAACAAGTCCCTTGCTATTTATTGCCTTTTCTAGTATATCCTACTTGCTACCAGACTATATAATATGCATATATAATTATATATGTACTTATATAATACACCTTAGAATATAATATAATGTTATGTTGTATATTATGTAAGCATATTGTAATATATATTATATATGTAATTTGAGAAATGAGTTAAGCCATTCATGAAATATGTTAACATTATTCCAACAGTGAACATTTGTAGTAGCATAATTACATCTATAGTATTTTTATGTTTTATTATGTTCAATTTGATCAGATAAGATTCCAATTTGAGCTAGGCATTGTGGTGCATATCTAAAATCTCAGCCTTGAAGGCTTAGGAAAGAGGATGAGCTCTATACCATTGTAAGCAACTCACTGCTGGGGAGGGGGTAAAGTCAAGTGGAGGGTGATGGGAAAGGGACAGAGAAAAAGTGGCAGATGTGTTCATAATATTCAGTGTAAATGTGTGAAAATGTAACAAGAAAAATCAGGGGGATGGGAGGGATTGGGACAGAATAATGAAAGGAGTGCAGGTGATCGATGTGCATTGTACTCACAAACTGACATCTTGAATCGAACCATGTTGGATAACTACATAAAGCTATTAAAAATAGATTTGAAATGAAAACAAAAATTGTCTCAGAAAGTATGCCTGACAAGAAATTTAAAATTCCTGAAAAAATAAATATAGGGCATATTGGCTCTTTAATATTATTTCAGATTCCCATGAAGTTAAGAATAATTCCCTCCGTAATACCTACCAGCCAAATTAAGTGGGATAAACTATAACTTGTTTTGTTTGGCCCCATAGACTGTGTGAAGGACTTTAAAGCAAGTCATGTTCTACCACGGTCATAAACCCCTAAAGTAGCTCTTCCTAATGAGGCTACTGCTTAGGGAGTGAGGAAAAGGTAATAAGATGAGTCCAAGTGAATCTCTAGTAAAGATGGATAGACACATATCACACACAGCACATGCACACTTACACACACATAAATACACAAACACCATTCATCCAAACCTGTCTGGATTCCTAGTGCCTGATAAACATCTACTAAAAGAAAATAATGAACTAATCATTGAATATGAATCATTGAATCTGAATCATTGAATATTGCTTAAGTCTTATCACCAATAAGCAAGATAGCTGAGTAAGATAGGCACACGACAAGGAGATTGGGGTACAAATCCTGTAGAGACGTTGGTTTCTGTCAGTTAGTGTGCCTAATAATGGCCTGGAGTTTGGAAAAATTCCAAAGAGCAGGGCTCTCCTACTAATTCTGGCCTATCATTTATGGAGTCATGTAGGAATTTGTATCTTAGCAAATACATCAGGTTGTCATGTGTAGAAGGTTTAAGGAACTTGAGAGGATATTCTTATATTAAAGTGTTTACCTAGTTTACCTATAAGTATTACCTAGACATTGAAACATAGGTGCTATCTGCTTACATAATTCCATCATTATAGCCCCATGTGAGTGTGTATGGATGGATGGCAGATAAAGAGCAGTGGGAACTGATTTCTTTGTTGCTAAAAGACAATGGTAAATGACATCATTTTATAAGTTTCAATGAGATACCATTCAGAGAAATTTTTAAAATAGTGATTATGTATATAGACTTCCATAGATTATTCTGTAATAAGATATTTACTGAACACCATGCATTCATAGGCTCATCTGTAATTATTTCAGCATGCATTTCCTATTTAATGCATTTCCTAATTTAATTTTGTCTCTAGTAGAATAAGTTGACCTAAGGGCTTGGGTTATTATTTTGTTTATCATCTTGTGGTATAGAGAAATGAACCATCTCCTATCAAAAGAGAACAAAGGTTTCCTAATCTATTATTCTTAAAAAAACAAATATATGGATTAAAACAAAAGTTAGAGTTTAAGAAAACACATATACTTTTCTGTATAAGACTCAACATAGTAGAAGATTATGGTAAGATAAACTCAGTTTCTATAGAACATAAATAGAAGTTGTAAAGTCTGACATGTGACTGGAATAACTCCTTTGGTCTCAGGAAGGACAGATTTTTCTTGGTTTATGAAGTAGGAATATCAAACAAAATTGTGACGGAACTAATTTCAATGGCAACAAACCCAACTTCTGAAGATCTGGGTCCTCAAATATGAGCAATCTTGTCAACCCCCTGTGACCAAATTATCATGAAGAAAATGAACACTCTACTGCTTTCGTGGATAATTTGCTTTTATCCCATCAACTTAATTCTCACAAGACTGAAAAGCCTAACTTTGAAATGGTACTTTTTACCCTGTAATTACAAGACCTATTATGCTAAAATTTGGGGAAAAGGCAAGCAGCCTCTTTAAAAGAAACATATTATCTTTTCATTTACACTGCCTGATTTTGTTATTTGCAGGAGTCAGAAAGTCTCAAATTTTATTTTGCACAGGACAGAAATCCCTTATAAGATTCTCTCTCTCTCTCTCTCTCTCTCTCTCTCTCTCTCTCTCTCTCTCTCTCTCTCTCTCTCTCTCTCTCTCTCTCTCTCTCTCTCTGTAAAAAATATTAGGAATATCCCTTGCAACTGAGAAAGTATGTGGCCTAACATCTCAAGCATCCTTGCAGCTGCCCAGGTTGGATCTGGTGGTGACAGTGATGCACTGTGCCTTCTTCCCTGATATCTAGTAGGACACATTTTCAGACATTAAGTCTTTATAGATGCCCATAAAGAATCATAACTTAAGTTTCTTTAAAGTACAGAATTTAGAAAATATAATCTTCCTAAAATGGGATTTCTTTATGATCACCATCTAATTTAAAATCATTTCAGATTAAGTAAGTGAAATACACTGGGAAATCTCTCTGTGTGTCTATCTCTGTTTCTCTGTCTCTGCCTCTGTATGTCAGAACTCGGGATGTGTGCATTGTCCCTGAGGTTTTTTGCTCAGTGGTAGTTCTCTACCACTTGAGCCATATCTCACATTCCAGCTCTTCTGGTAGTTAATTGGAGGTAAGAGTCCAAAAGGCTTTCCTGCCTGGGTTGTCTTTGAACCATGATCCTCAAATCTCAACCATTTATGTAGTTAGGATTATAGATGTGAGACAGCAACTCCCAGTGAGAGTGTTTCTTTTCAATAAGGATAGATAGGTTTTCCCTTTTGTTATATGTGGGAAACCTATAATATTAATTTGTAAACTAGATAATTTTTACCATGGTAGTTCAACTAAGCAGAATTTTTTCCTAGCAATGAACATTAATGTCTCAAATATATAGAGGCCTTGCGGTTGGTATTACTGCTGTGAGCTCCACTGAGCCACTAATGTGTATTTCCAGTTACAGAAGATGGAGTATTTTTATGAGTTCAAATTTTTACCTCATAGTACATTTATGAAAAATTTCCCCAAATGTACAAGTCCCAAAAAGGAATCATAAATGGATGATGTTTCATTGATTAAACAAGGAAAAGTGTTTTTAGAACACACAGAAAAAAACATCTAAGTATTATCCTGTCTCTTCAGGAAAAAAAATATAGCTGACTTCATCACCATTTTACTTTATTTTATTTTTTGAAGGAAGAACCTAAACAACGTATCTCCTTCAGTAGTGTCTTTAAAAGGCTTATGCTTAATTATAGGAGTAGATAATGAATCTAAAACCTAGGGCTGTGCTTAGGATGTGGTTTGAGTAGGCCCTTCTCCCAAAAATTTATCTGCTAGAAACTTGACCTCCATAGTGGAAGGGTACTTCTTCTTCTTTCTTCTTTCTTCTTCATCTGCTTTTTGTAATAGGGTTATCAATTAGCTTGAAAGCCTTTATAATGTTCTTGATGGTGCTTTATATTTTTAAAAAATGTGTTTTGAGCAAATGTCTGTATCTGAATTTGTTTATCTGAGACCAGAGATTAATATCTATTATTTACTCAAGAAATGTGACATACATGTAATATATTTTAGAAGTCTAGCATTATGAGTGGATGCTTTAATTGATTCAAAAATAACCCAAAACAGAATGCAAAGGCTAGGTGATTTTTATGATCCCATCTGTATTCCTCTCCTTTTGATTGGGGAATAGAATCCATTAATATTTAGGGTTTTTATAGAACCATGTGTCATATTTCCTGCCATTTTCTTGATTTCCTGTATTTTCAGTAGATGCAGGAAGAAAAAAATACAGGAAATCAAGAAAAATGCCATTTCACTTTGTAGTTTCAGATTCTACAGTATACGTGTTGCAAGTGTCAATCTTTAAAAATAGACTTGTTCAGATGATCCAAACTGCCTTGAATCCCTGAAAAGTGTGAATATTCCATTTTGTTTTTATCTAGGATGCATGCAGATTCAGTTGTTCAAAAGGCAAGGTGAGGAAGAGGGAAGTAGCCTCCCTTTATCTGAACCCTTAGGGTTCTTGTAGCTGTTGCTCTTTTGCAAGAACAAATTCAATGTGAATGCTTGGTGACTCTAATGCTTCTTCAGGTTTATGGAGGAATCCATGAAAAGCAACACTCTGTATTTTTGAAAAACTCCTTTTTAATTCAATTCATTCTATGGAAATTCTGATTTAATGAACGTTTCAGCTGTCCTCTAAAATATTAAAACTGTGTTGAATTAAAAGGTAATTTGGGGAATCTCGGCTCCACAGTGGTTGCAGTGTTCCCCAGGGAATAAAATAGGTTAATTACCTTGACTTCATGGAAATTTCCTCTAGTGTAAGTAAAACAACCCTGCCTGTCAGTGTTTCCAGAGGCAGAGTGGAAGGACAAGAACCAAGAGCACATGGCTATGAAGTAGGCCTGGCTCTTATAACATTTGTGCCTTTTGTTTACTTGGAAAATATTCTTAGAAATGGAATGAATCTTAGGAAATTGCTGTTCCCTCAAGTGCATCCTTCATTTCTGGATTTGCTTGATACTTAATGATCTATTTTTTAATGATGTCTTCTAACTACCATTGTCATAAATATCATATCCTCGGAGGAAAAATGATCCTAAACATTTCCATAAAAGAAAAATATATTGTTATTTCTAATGATTTTGCAAATACTGCATGTTAATAATGGATTTGTTGAGTCATAAAAAAGCCTTTGATTTTTATTTGATGAAGAATTGACTGAGTAATAATAACTAATGATTAATTAAAAAATAAAATGTTTAAAAATTGAATTTCCTAATAGATTTCTTTTTCTTTCTAGTCCCACACTTAAACTTAGGGACTTCATGTGTATTAGGGTTCATGGGTGTTTCTCTACCATTTGAGCCTATAGCCTGAATTTTTGCTGGTATTTGGGAATAAAATGTTCTGGATTTTACCTGGAGCTGGCTTCAAACTAATTATTCAGATCTCAGCCTTGTGAGTAGCTAGGTTGTCAGGCATGAACTACTGACATCCAGTTAATACTGTTTTGTTTTGATTTGTTTGCTAGCATTTTAACTTAGGGTCTCACACTTGCTAGGCAGGTGTCAGACTACTGAGCCATATCTCTAGCCCTCTGAGACCTTAAAAAAAATGAAAGTAAACCATAAGTTGTTTTTACTTTAAATTTTACTTTGGACATAAATCTGAGGATTTTCAAAGCTGTATAATAATTATGTTTGTCACGGTTTAAGACTATATCTCATCTTAATACCAAACATCTTTGTATTACATAGAATTTTTTTGCCAGGCATGAGGTGGCTCATGCCTACAATTATAGCTGCTCAGGAGGCTGAGATCTAAAGATCAAGGTTCAAAGCCAGCCCAGGCAAAAAAGGACCTGAGACTCTTATCTCCAATTAATCCCTAGAAAATGGGAAGTGGGGCTTGGCTCAAGGGTAGGGTGGAGCTGAAGAGCTCAGGGACAGCGCCCAGGCCTAGCAAGCTCCATGACTCACAAAAAAAATGTTGACCCCAGCTCAATATTTGATTTTTTTTTAACATTAGTTATCCTTGTTCTGATACAGAATGTCTGTTTGTAGTTTAAGGCAGGAAATGCAAAAAGTAAATGAAAATATAAGAATACCTGCCTGCAGTTTAATGCAGTCCCACTTATCCAGCCTTTCTCTGATTTGTTGGGATTCTTGGTCCTTATTAAGAAAGTTTCGACCTGTGCCAAGGAGGTCTAGTGTATCTCCTATTCCTTCTTGTAAAGTTTTCAGAGTGTCGGCTTTTACCTCCAGGTCTTTGATTCATTTGGAGTTAATTCTAGTACAGGGTGACAAAGAAGGATCCAACTTTAGTTTTCTGCATGTGCTTAACCAGTTCTGCCAGCACCACTTGTTGAAGAGGCTATCTTTCTTCCATTCTATTTTTTTGGCTCCCTTTTCAAAGATTAGGTGGCCATAGGTCTGTGGTTTAAGTTCTGGGTCTTCAGTTCTATTCCATTGGTCTTCAGGCCTGTTCTTTCAAGCTGTTTTGATCATTATAGCTCTGTAATAGAGTCTAAAGTTTGGTATTGAAATTCCTCCAGCGCTGTTCTTTCTGCTAAGAAGTGTTTTTGCTATACGGGGTCTTTTATTATTCCATATGAAATTTTGGATTGCCTCTTCTATTTCTTTAAAGAATGACATTGGGATATTGATGGGTATTGCATTGAATTTGTAGATACCTCTTGGCAAGATTGTCATTTTCACGATATTGATTCTTCCGATCTAGGAGCAGGGGAGGTTTTTCCATTTCCTCAGTTCTGCTTTAATTTCCTTTTTCAGGATTTTAAAGTTTTCATCAAAAAGATCCTTTAAATTCTTAGTTAAGCTAATTCCTAGGTACTTTATTTTCTTTGAGGCTATTGCAAAAAGAGTTGCTTTCCTGATTGTTGCCTCATTCCTCTCACTGTTGGCGTAGAGGAAGGCAGTTGATTTTTGAGGGTTAATTTTATAGCCTGCTACTCTTTCAAAGTTTTGAATCAGCTCAAGGAGCTTGGAAGTAGAGTCTATAGGATTCTTTAAATACAGGATCATCTCATCTGCAAAGAGGGAAAGTTTTACTTCCTCTTTCCCTAGTTGGATAATGGAATTCTATGCTGCTGTGAGAAAGAATGACATTGCCCCATTTGTTAGGAAATGGAAAGACTTAGGAAAGATCATATTAAGTGAAGTAAGCCAGACTCAAAGGAACTTAGGCTCAATGGTTTCCCTCATTTGCCATAATCAGTAGAAACCTTGGGCTCTCCTAGCAGAGATTTGCAATAGAACAAATTCTTGATACAAAAGGCCATATAGTATGACGCTAAATGAAAGGATCTCTAGGATATAGAAACATAAGCCATATAAAGAATGATTGTTGTTCTTAAGGTACTATGTTATCTCTCATCTCTTTTGCTGTCCCTTGGTTATCTCATATTGTTACAGTATCTCACTTTGTTACCTGATATATCGGATATATTTGTATTTGGTTATTTGAAATTGGACAGGGAACGGGGGAAATCAAGATGAGGGCTGGGGGTGGGGGAGAGGGAAATGGGTACCAAGACATGTGAAAGGGTATCAATGTATGGGAATTAATGTACCAGCTATCTGGCAAATATCATGTAACCCTTCTATTAATTACAATAAAAATATATGAAAAAAACAATACCTGTCTGTAATCTTGTATGCTATTCTCTAATACTAAGACCTAGTTTTAGTATATCAGACTTAAAACCAAAGCTGAGCCCAGTGGCTCACACCTGTAATCCTAAGTACTTAGGATCTGAGGATTGTGGTTCAAAGCCGGGCACTAAAGACCATTAAGACTCTTATTTCCAATTAACCACCAGAAAACTGGAAGTGGCTTGTGGCTTAAGGGGTAGGATAATAGCCTTGAGCTGAAGAGCTCAGGGACAATACCCAGGACCAGAGATCAAGCCTCACAAGTGACAGAAAAACAAACAAAAGCAAGGTGAAAATCTAAAAACCAAGTGAAAATTGGGGTCAATATTAAAAACAAAAAATATTGTTTAATATTTATTATTAGTTGGGTCTTTGTGCATTTAAATTTGAGCATGGAATATGGCAGATTAAGCTAATGCATGAATAACATAGATCTGATATATCTGGGTGAAAGTGAACTATTCAGTGTATTTAAGAAATTAATTTCTCCATCGCACACTATAAAATCATTGGCTTACTATATTCTTTCTAATGCATCTTCTGACGTAATGAGAGTAGTATAGAACTAGGCAAGTCAAGACTATGACAAGGCCATGAACTTTTAATTTGACCATTGGTAAGACTCCACAGATCTCTGTGTCTCTTCTGAGCAATTCTGGGTTCATTCATACAGGCCATTCTTTTTTTTTTTTAAGTTAAATTTTATCGTAAAGTTTATGTACAGAGGGGTCACAGTTACATGTCAGATAATGAGTACATTCCTTTTCGAACAGTGTCAATCCCTCGTTTTCTTCCAAGATTTCCCCTCCTGACTTCCCTCCCACCAAAACTGAATAGTTCATTTCTAACATAGTGTTGAGTATCACTGCTGAATTGGTTTACTCTTTGTTCCATCACTTATGTGCTTCCTCTACTCCTCCCCAGATCAGATAAACTTGTATGTCAGATAAAGGATATAGAAATCAGAAACAGTGACAAAAGGGTAAGGGAATAAACCAAAAGGGGGGTATAACTGAAAACAGTAATTAAAAAATCTCTTATTTCCACTTCTTGTAGTTTTTTCAGTAAGCATCATTTCATATGATCATATGCACATGCACATAGCTATAGCCTTTGTGATCCTCTCCTAAGAATATCCTCCTTTGGTTTCACTGTGTGAATATTTAGAATCCTGTTTAATTTATCATGTCCAAGTATAATTTTTTTTGTCTTTTCCTGTCTGTTGGGTTTACGTATAGATTTATAGGTGCATTGTTATTATTACAAATAAGGGAAACAATGTTTTTTCTTTGGGTCTGGCTTACTTTATTTAATGAAATTTATTTCCAATTCTTTCCATTTCCTTAGGAAGGTTACAATATCATTTTTTTTCTGATGGAAGCATAGAATTCCATTGTGTATATACACCTTCTTTCCTCCTCTTCCCCCCCTCCCTCTCCCCCTCTCCTCGTCCTCCTCCTTCTTTATTCTTTCTTTTTCCTTCTCATCTTCTTCCTGCTGGTCCTGTAGTTTTTAGGCTCAGGGCCTGAGTGCTGTCCTGTGCCTTTCCTTTTTTTTCACCTCAGGGCTGGCACTCTACTACGTGGACCACAGCTCCACTTCTGGCCTTTGGTGGTTAATTGATTAAAAGAGTCATCTAGTGAGTATAATGTAACCCTTCTATTAATTACAATAAAAATATATGAAAAAAAGAGTCTCATTAACAGGCTGACTTCTCACTTTAATCCTCAGATCTTGGACCTGTGAGTAGCTAGGATTGCAAATTTGAGTCACCAAGCCTGGCTCTTTTCTACTTTGAAACAGTATTGTAGTATCTGAAAGACATCACAATGACTTTTGGTTGACTTCACTGGCCTCTCTTTGTGCTCTTGTGACCCTGGCCTCACATCATGCTGAGTTAACCCTCCTGTTCTGATTCTTCTCCATCTTCTTGATGACTTTGCTTTACCCTCACATTCTAAATATGAGTGAGGGATGTCCTTCATGCTTTTCACTTGGCTTGGCGCTGCTCATTTTCAGTCATCTTTATTTTCCCAGTGTTCCAAAACTCCCTACGCAGTTCTTTCCAAGATTACATCTCTATTTTCAAATGCCTACTAGACATTTGCTTAACTTTCCTATGAACATTTAACCAATCTAAAATGTTTTCAGCTTCTTTTAAAACTTTACCGCTGAATACTTTTGCCTTTCTCAATTTTTCACTTTTGAGAGAAGAACACATGTATTAGTAGAGTCAAATTCCTTTGGCTTTGTGCTTGAGTTCTGAAATGATCCAATGCAGTGTCAGCTATCACTTGAATATTTTGAAATATTTTTTTCAGTCCACTGTAATGTAGATGACTTTCATGGCTATTTAGTCGGTCTGAATGCAATGAATGTGGAATGAGTTTTTTTAAGCAATTTTTACAATGCAAAGCACTGCCCGGATCATGTCAATTATCTGTTAATCAAATTCATTGTCCTTTTACAAGGAAAAGCTCACAAGTAAGAAGTTATTTCAATGAATAAATTGGTCTTTCTAGGTAATAAATCTGCAAACAAGTCAAATGTTGTTTCAAGCAAGGCTACAACCATTTCAGTATCATTCTTATCTTAGATAAATGTAGCAAAAGCAAAAGAGAAACCTTTAGTACAGTTTCTCATGAAGATTTTCATAAGAGCCCACTTTTGGGCAGTGCAGAGCTGTGTCTCTTTATTCTGCCAAATGGAGAGGCAGCATTTGAAATCATGTGATTTTTGTGTGAGTGTGTGGGGGGGGAAGCACTAGTGTTCTAGTACTGGGGCTTGAACTCAGGGGCCTGAACTCTCATTTGTCTTTCTCACTCACACTGGCACTCTATCACAGGAGCCATGCCTCCAGTTCATCATTTTGCTGGTTAGAGATAAAAAAAAAATCTTGAAGTTTATTGGGCTAAAATGGTTTGAAGCACAATTCTCAAATGTCAGCCTCAAGAGTAGCCAGGATTATAGGCATGAGCCACTGGTGCCCAGATTAGCAAGTATATTTTAAGGAACACCTGTCTTGCAAAATAAAATTTATTTCATCCACACCATTGTAAGTCTAGAAGGTAAATAACCTGCCCTTCCGTATATACGTGCATTTTACCACTTGGATTTATTTTTCTCATTATCCTTCTTATACTTCAATAAGGAAATTTTAGTTTTAATACCTCATTAAGGGAAAGGAGTGGAATGGTGAGTCTTGTATTATGAGTTACTCTGTGTGTGAGGAGGTTTGGAGAGTCTCAGGCAAGGTTTAATTGCTCTGCACAGGAGGTAAAACTATAGGAAACATGGATCATCAGGACAAAAGGTTAAGAACTGAGAGTGGGAAGCTGGTGAAAGAATTAGAGGATAAGGAACATGCCAATTGGATTGTGACAGACGGTGCTATGCAGGATAAGATGCAATATCTGGGTGCTTCTGGTGGCTCATAATCATTAATATAATTGTTGCTTATAATCATTACTGCTCAGAAGGCTACGATCTGAGGACTGTGGTTCAAAGCTATCCTGGATGAAAGTCTGTGAGACTCTTTCTCAATGAACTAGCAAAAAGCAGGAAGTGAAGCTGTGGCTCAAGTGGTAGAGCACCAGCCTGGAAGAAAATAGTAAAGGGACAGTGCTCTGGTCCTGATATCAAGCCCATCTTGGCATGTGCATGCACACAGGCACATTTGTTAAATTAGTGAAAAAAATAAAGCTAACTAGAACCTCTTAGTAAAATTCACACTTGAAAGGATGGTGTCTCAAAACTTTCTTCTTAATTCTGAGTCCTAACTTAAAAGATTTCCCTTTCCATTTCATGAGATTCTTGCCTACTTTTGATTCTATTTCCTGTCCCTAACCTCTACACTCTCTGCTTCCTCTCTGTTCATTGTCCATCATCACTGGCTCCCCCAACTCTGGCACTTCAGAGTAACAATACCTGAGAATCTTGTTTAAAATTCTACCTCCAACTCTTCTCCCCATTTGAGAGGGAAGGTGGGGGGAAGGAAAATGGGAGAAAAACATGGGAAGTGTTCAAGAAGTAATGTACTCACTATCTGATGAATGTAACTGTAACCTCTTTGTACATCACCCTGACAATAAAATAAAACAGGACAAAAGAAAGAAATTAGAAAGTAAGTAGATGAATTTATTCAAATTTTCTTTTAATTTATTTAAATTATTTATTTTGGCAATGGTGGTGTTTCTGAGCTTAGGGCCTTGATCTTGAGCGATCTTCCACTTGAGCCTGAGCCATGTAGCTGGACCTTTTGACTCCAGTTATTTTTCGGATAGCGTCTGGCACTTTTTACCTTGGATAGCAATCCTTCTACTTCCATCTTTATTGTAAATGGCCCACACCCAGCACCTTTTATTTCAATCTTTGTATCTCTGTATATATTTATTTCCTGCCCCATTTTCTAATGGGGAAAAATACCTGTATGTGTATACGTATATGTATAAAATAATTAGATCTGCTTATATAATTGAAACAAAATGAATAAGTGGAGCAATTGCTATGTATAAACTTTTGGGTATTCTTTATGCTTCCTGCTGTCATACTCAAATTCTACACATCACTATACATTAATTATATATATGGATGATATTCACATACAGACTCTCCTTTTCTAAGTATGCATTGCCTGATAGTATTTTTTATTAAATTCTAAGAGCTGCCCTCTAATTATTGTGAACAACAAAAAAAGCACACTTTGAAAACTGAAAGTCCAAAGGTTCTATCTAGCCTACAGATACGCATTATTTGGAAAGTGCACTCCTCTGACAAAATTTTTCTTAGTCTACCTGAAAATTGGAAGGTTACACAAAACATAGACAGGAGGCAGAGGAAAAAATAAAAATCTACAGCGTACAAAAATTAGTTGAGGCTCGGTGTTAATGACTTTAATTATCCAGGGAGCCACTCCCTGATAGACTACAATCCTTACCAGGTCCTCTGTCTCCCTGTGTGTCACATGTAAGGCATCAATCATCTCCTCTTTAATTGAATTTGCTTATTGGAGAGAAAAACTTTCTTGTATACATAGCTTTGTTAATTATGGGGGAAAATGAAAACTAGCAGTCTACGGCAGACCATTTCAAAAAAAACTAGAAAATAGCTTATTTTTTTAACGTGAATGAAATATAGTCTTACAAACAAAAATAAAATTCACATTCACTCAGGCACCTTGACTTATATAATTTACATCCATCCGTGTGTGTGTGTGTGTGTGTGTGTGTGTGTGTGTGTGTGTGTGTGTGTGTGATGTGCATGCAGCACGCACGTGTTTGTAATGGGGCTTGAACTCAGAGTCTAGGCTGTCTCTTAGAATTTTTGCTCTAATTGACATGCTACCATTTGAATCATAACACCACTCTTGGCTTTTGGGTGGTTAATTGTGAATTGGAATCTCATGGACTTTCCTGCATAGACTGGCTTTGAACCATGATCCCCAGATCTCAGTCTTTTGAGTAGTGAGGATTACAGATGTGAGTTACTAGAACCCAACACTTTCTTATTCTTATAGGCATATAGGTTTGTGATACTGGAAAAATATCAAGAGAATACCAACAAATATTGACAAGAATGTGGTTATTGAAACTTCCTAAAGAAACTGCCTGAGGATGATCACATCACGAATTTGAGACCACCTAGGCTACAGAACAATACTCATTCTCAAAAGAAAAAAAAACCCCACTGGTGATGCTGATATGGCAATCTTGACAACTCGAAGCTCAGTCTGTATCTGTCCTTATCTTGCCCTCTCATCCTTTCCACACAAGTGCAATGTGAGGGATGGATTCAGAGAGGACAGATGGTGTGGGATCTGTCCTAATTTATTCTCTAATGTTAAGATGTACAAGAGTAAAAATGAGGCTGCAAAAGAAGGTAGCAGCTTAGTTACATAGGCAAAGAGTCATTGCAATCTGCATGCCACTTTGAGATGGAAGCAACCCATAGCTCCAAAGATATGCCAACAATGCCCCTAAATATGAGCGGGTGATGGGTAGAAAGGTTTGAATCTGATTTGCTTTTCCCATTAAAGTAACAGTGTGGACAAGCCATTTCTGTATTCTCTATGAGAATAATAATAGTTCTTTCTCTAAATGAGGTGTGTCATGATATACTTATTTTCAGCTTCAGCAAAAACAATTATTTTAGCAGTTTATTTCTCAAAGTATTATTTAGTTATTGGCCAAATAACTGTATGCCTGATAAAAACTGTAGTTTTATTGTTTGAGTTCTCCCATATCCTGCCCTCTAATTACCCATTCCTAATTTCTCCCTACTTCTCTCTGTTAAAATTATTATTGTCAGGGTGATGTATAGGAGGGTTACAGTTACATTCAGAAGGTAGTGAGTACATTACTTCTCAAACATTGCTAGCCTTTCTCATGTTTTTCTCCCACTTCCCCTCCTCCCACCCATTCCTGAGTTGTAAAGTTCATTTCCAAAATACTGTCTTGTGAATATCACTGTTACATTGGCTCACCTTTTGTCCTTTGTCTCATCATCTTGTTGTTCCCCTTCTCTTCCCTAATTCAAATAAACATGTGACACTGTCTTCATGTGTTACCTACTAGGCTTGAGAGAAATTGCAAGAAATTAATAAAGTAAATCATTAATATAATCTGACTAAAACAAATAAATCCTTTTTCAAAATGACCTGGATATTGCTCTGATTCTAAACAAACCACTAACCCAAATAGTCATTTTAGTCATAACTCATATACTGCACTTAATTCAAATTCTGAAATCTTGTTTGCTAGGAATTGAATATATACTTATATATTCATTAAAGATACATATATGAAATAATATTGTATATATTTTCTGTCTATATATGTATATATAAATATATAAAATACACATGGTATATAATGTATATGTTAATGAATTATATACATGTATAATATATAAATTGTATTACTCTGATTTATATGTAATTATATATACTTATAAATATATGTAGTTTATATACATATAAATTATTTATTTCTATGAGCATATATATGTATGCAGAAGATATATAGGTAGGTAGATAGATAGATAGATAGACAGATAGATACATAGATGATACATAGATAGGCCGGCATACATGTGGACTGGCTATTTCAGAAACTATTTCCACTCAACATTTCACACAGTCTGTGTTTGTGAAATTGTACTGCTTGATGGTGAAGTAATGGAAGGAAAGGAGAGAAAACAGGTCAACATATAAATTTTCTCAAGATGATCAACTTTTGCTATTGAATATACATTTCTGTAACCATTTCAAAAAGTTAAATTCAGTGAACAGATTGGTAACTCACCTGTAGGAAAATAACTGCAATGAAAGGATTGGCCACTTAGCTGGTGACGTGATGAACATGGATTTTTTTTATGATCATTTTTTTCAGGATTTTTCTGTTTTTTTCCAAATATTTTTATTGTAATTAATAGAAGGGTTACATTATATTTTGTCAGATAGAAGGTGCATTAATTCACATACATTGATACCCTTTCTCATGTCTTGGTCCCCATTTCCCTCCCCCCAACCCCCACCCCTCATCTTGTTTTCCCCCCTTCCCTATCCAATTTCAAATAACCAAATACAAATACATCCAGTATATCAGATAACAAAGTGAGATACTGTAACACTATGAGATAACCAAGGGATCATAAAAGAGATGAGAGATAACATAGTACATTAAGGACAACAATCACTCATTATATAGCTTTTGTTTCTATATCCTAGAGGTCCTTTCATTTAGCGTCATACTGTATGGCCTTATGTATCTAGGTTTTGCTCTATTGCAAATCTATGCTAGGAGAGCCCAAGGTTTCTACTGATTATGACAAATGAGGGAAACCATTGAGCCTAAGTTCCTTTGAGTCTGGCTTACTTTACTTAATATGATCTTTTCTAAGTCTTTCCATTTCCTAACAAATGGGGAGATGTAATTCTTTCTGACAGCAGCATAGAATTCCATTTGTATAAATACCACATCTTGTTGATCCACTCATCAACTGAGGGACATCTAGGTTGGTTCCATATCTTTGCTATGGTAAATAGTGCTGCAATGAACATTGTTATGCTAGTGGATTTAGTATGTCCTTGTTTCTGGATGATTGGGTAAATGACTAGTAGTGGAATTGCTGGATCATAGGGGAGCTCTATGTTCAGTCTTTTGAGGAACTGCCATACTGCTTTCCATAGTGGTTGAATGAGTTTGTACTCCCACCAACAGTGTAGTAGTGATCCCTCCTGGCCACATCCCCTCCAGCATCTGTTGTTATTAGTTTTCTTGATCCTGGATATTCTAGCTGGAGTGAGGTGGAATCTTACGGTTGTTTTGATTTGCATTTCTTTTAGGACCAGAGATGTTGAGAATTCCTTCATGTGTCTATAGGCCATTTTTAATGAATATGGTTTTTTATTGATCTTGTGGCATCCTTGATCCCAGCTGTTCAGAATTTTCTTTGAGGTCAGGAACTACTCCTTTTAACTTCTATCCTTTGTTCTTTAACTGGTCCCAAGACCAATTCTCCTTTTGCCCTTCCTCCTTTCCTCTCTCTCTTCTACTTCCTCCTCCCTCCTGTCTTCTTCCTAGAGAATTTCCCTTGCTCTAGTTCAGCTCTACGTCTACTCTCACACAAATCCCCACCACTGCTCCATATGCTTTATATGCTTTCTGATCTCCACTCCCCAGTACTTGTCTCTCACATGGTGGCCTTGGAGGAAGTTCTAAGGGATGATTTTAATCATGTCACCTTTGGGAGTTAGTGATGTCCTTGGATGTCCACTTCCTCAATTTGGTCGTCTTGAAGCATGAATGAAAGACTGTTGCACACTGACTCCTGTTTGGCCCTGTAACATTTATTGCTTCACTTTAGGGCTTTTTCCTATTATTTTGGTGACACATTTCCTCTACATGCAGTACAGATCCCATCTTCTAAGTCCCCATACTTGTTTGATAAGATCCACAGAAGCACCATCTTTCATGTGCATCTTCTTGTCCTCCCAGCACAATATCATACTTCTCTTGTTTCTTGGAGCATTTTATACCTGAAGAGTACTATCTTAGTACTTAGAACACCTTTCCAGAATTGTTTGTTTGCTTATCTGTCCCTATATAAAAATCCTAAATCCTAGTGACTTTATCCCTTTATAAACCAGCCCATAGATTATCAATGACTGTTTCGTTGAATGAAGATCTGTGTATAAGGTAAATAAATATAAGGAAATTAAGATGCTGGCAGACTTTTGCTTAATTAAACAAAGGATTCATAAAAAACAATTTCACTTACATAATTTTATTTCTGTTTTCAAATCTGTCTGCATAGATCAAAAGCAACCAGCAATCAGCAAGATTCTTGCTAATTATAATTTCAATTAAGTTTGGGTAAATTGAGTACACACATTTTAAAAGTAAGAATATAATAGAAGGTTTGGTAGAATTGAGGTCATTTGATTCACTGCAGAGTTTTTCCTCATCTTGATCATTGTCATGTATTGTTGGTTGTTGTATCGGGCAATGATTATGGCATAGTACAAGTGGGGCTTGCAAGTTACCAGTAATTAGAAGTTGTATATTATATTAGCAACTGTTCTTTTTCTCTAATCACCCATTCAGCTTCTTCCTTTTAGTGAGATTGTTTTTTAGCAGATTCTCTGACATTTGCAGAAACGCAAGAATATGAAGAAAATGTGAGAATTTTTACTCACCTATTCATTGGTTTTTCAATATTGAGCATCAGCTCAGTGCATTTCCTGGAATATAGCATATTTTATAACATCTACACTGTTTTCCTAAAATACCCTCTCTCTAAAGTTGGAATCGTGACAGGTGCCTCTGTTTACCTCTTCCCTAGGGGATACCAGATGCTCAGTAGGCTCTTGTTAACTAGATCTTGAGTCTACTCATGAAGCTCTTATTTCTTTTGCTTGTGTCATATTTAGAGGCTTTTACCCACCAAAGCCCATACTATAGTTTCTGCTATGCTTTACGTTATCTTGAAGGACAAGAAGACTGAGAAGCTTATTTCTATAAGGTCATGGAACCGTTAAGTGTGTGACATTGGTCCTTTCTCAGGTTCTGGACATATTGAGAGTTTGACATTGGTCCTTTCTGAAGGAAATGCACATTCTCATACACTTACAGATACTCACCATTAATGCATATCCAAAAAATAACTTTCTTTGACAGTGGTAGGTCCAGAGTTAGTTCTAGAGTCAGGTTTGGTCATTACTTAGGGATGAATATTGTATTGAGTCCCGAAGGTCAAATCAGGCAAATGAGAGGGAAAAAGTCATGGTAACAGCTGAGATGTTTCCTATGGAGAAATTTAAATAAGAAATTTACAAAATCAAGACCTATCCGCCAGAAAGTAAAACATTCATTTGTCTGATGGAAAATATTAATATAAATTTTGCAAAAGCTACAAGGGTAATATTGAGATTACAGAGCAGCCCCTGTAGTCTCTTAAATGGCACTGTGTTCATGTAAATTAATTCAGCCTGATGAAAATCGAAGTTTCTTACTCAGGAGAGTGAAGCACCATTCTCTATAAAGTATCTGGTGTTATTTTTAGTTCCACCAAAAACAAAAATGCAGAAAATTATGGCCAGTTCAAGCTCATAAGTATAGTTGGGTATGTAGTAAGTGTTAAACATGGTCTTAGATTCTAATAATATAAAGATATTTTCAAAGCCTGTAGCATCCAAGATGGCGTTAGAGATAAATTATTGTAACAAATGTTGCAACTGAGGCCCAGTTATGATTAAAAAGACAAATGAGGATTTGATCTTGCCTAGTGAGATTTGAGAATGCTTCAAAAAGTGATTGAACATTAGTTAGATTTGAAAATAGTTGGACTGTAAAACATAGAAATGAGGTATGGGAACCATTTAGACATATATAAATTGTGTTAAAAAATATGGCAGTGTAGCTCAGTGGTAGAGCACTTGTTGGTGTGTGAGGCCCACATAATAAAACAAAATAACAACCAAAATAAAATAAAATAAGGAGAAGAAAATAAGCAAAAATAATGAAACTTGTGAATGTGAGGAATAGTATAAAGGATAAGTAGTGGTCTTTTTTTTTTTTTTGTGGGTCATGGGGCTTGAACTTGGCCTGGGCTGTCCCTGAGCTATTCAGCTCAAAGCAAACACCCTACCCCTGGGCCTGGGCAGAGCATTGTCCCTGAGTTCTTCAGCTCAAAGCTACCACCCTACCCTTGAGCCAACCCCCACTTCCTGTTTTCTAGAGGTTAATTGGAGACAAGAGTCTCAGGTCCTTTTGTGCCCAGGCTGACTTTGAACCTTGATCCTAAGATCTCAGCCTCCTGAGTAGCTAGGATTACAGGCGTGAGCCACCCCACCCAGCTGTGGTCTTACTTCTTGATATGAGTTCTAATGTGGATTAAGGAATTATGTGTGTGTGTTTCTCTGTGTGCTGGTAGTAGAGTTTGAACTCAGTGCCTAAGCACTAACCCTTTGCATTTTCACTCAAGGCTGTCAGGACTCTGCCTCTTAATCACATCTGCACTTCTAGCATTTTGCTGGTTAATTGAAGATTACAGTATCATAGACTTTTCCTGCCTCAGCTAGCTTTGACCCCTCATCCTCAGATTTCTGCCTCCTAAATAGCTAGGATTAAGGGAAAATTCTCATGTGACATAACTTGCTCTTGACTTCAATGTTCAGCAGTATCTTAGCACTTATGTACAAGATATAAAGAGAGATGATAATTAACAAACATAATAAAGATTATAAGTGATTTTAGAAATAAAGTACGTGTTGTAAAAGAAAAAAAGCAGATAAGGTGGGTTGTAAGTGCCTTATAGAAGACAAGGGAACATTTTTACATGGTTGTGCCAAGTACAATTTCTTGAGAAAGTGATATTTGAGCAAAGACTTGAAGAAGACCAAGGAAAGAGCCACTGAGGTATTTTAAAGGAGAATGTTCCAGAAAGTGACTTATAATGCCCTGCTCAGTGCAGTGGTTCAAGCCTGTAATCATAGCTACATGAGAAGCAGTGGTACATGCCTGTTATCCCAGCTTAAAACACAATGGCTGGGCACAGTTATGTTCACCTGTCATCTACGCCTAGGGGAAAGTACAAGTAGGAAAATCTTGGTGTATAGTGACCTGGCCATAAAACACGAGAGGTAGAAAGCCTGCCTAGCAAGTATGAGGACCTGAGTTCAGTTCCTAGTATCCCAAACACAACATCTGGTAGATTGTATATTCCATTGTTTGTTTATTTGAAATAGGAAAGAGAAAGGGGAAAAACAAGAAGAGCGAAGAGGACGGGGGAGGGAAATGGGGACAAAAACATGAGAAGGGATATTAATGTGTGAGATGTAATATACCTTCTATCTGGGAAATATAACTGTAACCCTTCTATTAATTACAATTTAAAAAAAAAAAAACAAGTTGTGATCCTTGTGTGCCCAGTTCAGGGAATGGCAATGTGGACCAGTATAATTTGAGTCTTGGGGGAAGGATAGAAAATGCAAAGGGGTAAACTGGTGGTAGGTAGGAGTAGGGCTGGGGGTAGATGAATACACAGAATCTGAGATAATGTTAAGACTCTTTCTTGCTTTCCGAAGCACCCAATAGATCCACAGTTTTATAATTTCATAGAAAATGCTGCCATGGCTTTTCCTGGGAAGGGGTGTTATGATTCATCTATTAATATTCCAGCAGATGGGATCCACATAGTCTCTATAACATTTCAAATTTTTATTCTACCTCATAAATCTCTGAGACGGAGATGATTTTAATAGGCTTCAAAATATAAGGAAGCAATAATAATTCAAGTTGTTAAATGTTCCCTCTTAAAGCATACCCATATTACATTAGATACAACAGGAATGAGTTATGTTTTTACTGGAGAGAGTTTTTACCCCAAGAGATTCAGAAGAGATATACTAGTAGGAAAGAAGGCAGTTACATAATGATTTTCTTAAAAACAAAACATGGGGAAGGAAAGGGGTGTTTGGAGATTTTATAGTTTTTAAAACATATGTGCATTTTATTTGCTCAAACATGAAGTATATTTGTTTGATGCAGTATATAGACATTTGACTTTTGTTTTCTAATTACAATGTGAAGTACAGGTTGGCCTTCTTTTTGATATGCGCTTATACCTACTCGGTATACACAAACACTAAAATTATACATGTTTGAACAGGTTAATGGCTGTTTATGGTTCATTATGCCCATATTATTCCAAGCAGAATGAAGCAGAACCAACTGCGTATGTAGTACACACACAAATACAAATATGTTTAATATATAATAATTTTATGTATTATGACAATGCAGTATATTATATGGCATCATATATGTACATATATTCATATAGCATATTGGCTTGCAGAATTATGGAGCCTAAGATATTCTATCTTCTCTCTGCAAGTTGGAGGCTCAGGAAGGCTGAGGTCCAGGGAGATGGTGAGGTGGATCTGGTCTGGGGCTTATGAAGGAGCAGGTCAAGCACATGAAAAAATCAGTGACTCAATTCATGATGCCAAGCCAAGAAGGGTGCAAAGTCTATCTTCTCCTTTTGTTCTAGTTAGGCTCTCAGTTAATTGCATTCCCATCTGCATTTCAAGGGATTATCTGTTTTTCATTGCATAGTCACAACCAGGTCACATTTCATTTTTTTTATTATCTTTAAATAGTTATATAAAGGAGTTGCCATTTAATAAGGCAGTTTATGAGTATAATGCATCTTGGTCAATTTCATCCCTTTAGCATTCTCATCCATTTCCCAACCAAACCATTCCCTCTTTTTTAAAAATAGGATATGCATTTAATTCTTTTGAATGTATGATTCCTCTTTTTCCTTCATCTATCACTGTCCCCTTGACTCCATCCCACCTCTCTCAAATTCCCTTTGTTTTCTATGATTCTTCTTATCCTCTGTAATTGCTATTTTATTGAATTGCTTTCTTTCCAAAAACTACACACATAGAGACAAACAGAATGAATCCATTATTTTTTATTAGATTTCAAAATATTGGAAATTTCATACATTTAAATATTGGAATTCTATCACTGTAACCTTTTCTACTGCTCTTTTGTCCCCACTCCCTCATCTCTTATTGTTTAACAATTTCAGTAGGTTTCCTTATGATAGTTTCATATATTGATTCAATATTTTAATGTTTACTCCCCTATCATTGTTTATTCCTTTACCCCTTGGCTTCCAGTAGTGCCATAAATATGTTCTAAAGATGTGTGTGTGTGTGTGTGTGTGTGTGTGTGTGTGTGTGTGTGTGTATGGATCTGTATATACACATACACACATTTTAGGTCTATATTCTATATATGAGAGAAAACAAACAGGCAACCAATGCCCTTTTGAATGTTGTTTTTGCTTAATACTACATCCAGTTTCCTGTAAACAGTATGGATCGTTCTTCTTTGTGAATCAATAATATCCACTCTCTATACATTTATAACAGAGTTTGCATGTATTCATCAGTGTGAGAGCATGTAGTCTGATTCCATAGCTTAGCTAATTGAACAGTGTTATTAAGAACATTAAGTTCCGATTTACATACCTTTGAAATATGCAGAAGTCCCAATTTATATTGCAGCCTTATTTTTGTTTTTTTTTAAGAAATATCTCTATTGAGAAAAACATTCCAAGAGCCATGAAGACAATGGGTGTTCTAGGAGCATTTGACCCATTCAGGATATCAGGGATCAAACTGTGTGAGACAGAAGTGTAGAGTTATGGGAGAAATGGGTTTCACAGTAAAGCTAAGTGTACCTCTGCAGAAAGGGAGAGGTGGCCTGCAGGTAGGAAGAGCTCTGAGTGGGACTAGTTACACACAGCATCTGGTTCCTCTCCACTAGTGAGTCCACCTCTCCTCATGGGGTACTGTAAACTCAGTATCCTGCAGAAGCTGTTGGAGAAGGAAAAGAATCTTTGACTCCATTGCACTATTCAGAAACACCTGAACTGCATAGAAACATCAACAGTGCCAACTTCCTGGTAAATGGAAACTACCAAGTGAAGATGGTTTTCTTCTAGCCTTAAGATACTCAGTGCTGCTGAGTGCTGGTGGCTCATGCCCTACGTAATCCTTGTTACTTAGAAGGTTGAGATCTACAGGAAAGTCTGTGAGACTCTTTATTTCCAATTAACAAGTAAAAAACTGGAAGTGGTTCCGTGGCTCAAAGTAGTACACACCAGTATGGAGCAAAAAAGCTCAGGGACAGTGTCCAGGCCCTGACCAAAAATAAAGAATTATTTATATTAACTTCCATAGTGGCTGTGCTAAATTCCAAACAGGTTGCTAGGTACTAGGTTTTTATCTTTGTTGGATATGGCACTCTAGACTAAGTTATACATTATGGCTTCAAAATTCCTGGATTCATATTTTAACTTTGCTCCTATAAACAGTATGGCTTTGGTCAAATTATTTTCCAACATCATCATTTCATTTCCTGATCTTTGATATAACAGTCCTACCTGCTTTGCAGAGTTTTCAGAAAAATTAAATAAAGCCATTGTTTTAAAAATCCTCATCAGTCATCAATTTTTGTCAGTTGAAAATGTCTATGCTCAAAGAATGTTTCTATATTCAGAACTGATAGTCTAAGTTATGTCACAACTTTAAGACTGCGTGTAATATGCCTTACTGTGTAATATTATCATTGTACTTTCAATAAGAAAAGTTTATTACAGTTTCTACCTAATAAATTGTATTAACCTCATTTAACCCAATCAAGTTTTCTGCAGTGCCAAATGCAGACATTTTTTAACAATCTGTCCTCTTAGTTTTTGCATAATTTAATTATGTCAGTTTCAACAATCTGTCTGTGAGCTCTTCAGCTTGCTGCTTCTCTTCTTAAACTACCTGATTCCTCCTACCTACTAAAGAATAACTAAATATATCATATCTTTAACCCATTTTTTTTGCTACTTACCATCTATCTATACTCAAATATCATCATTGTGTTAGGCCTCCAAAACTGTCTAGGTTTCATTTCTTTGTAACATTTACTGGCAATAGTGGTATAGCATTTGTAGCTAATAATGTAACCAATAACTAAATTTTTATCAGAGTTTTTTGAAATATATGACATATAGACAAATATGCATAGATAAAGATGCTAAGGCATCTATGCACATAGATTCGAATTTCTTTATATACATACATAGAAATGTTATATAGAGAGACTCATATATATAGGGAAAATTAGAATAACTTGATGATTTAATATCGTAAGAGTTCATATGATTCTTCTGATTGACATGGGTTTAATTTCATTCTTTTTTGTTCTGAAAGAGCTGACTTGAATAAACAATACTAAGGAAATTGATAACATTAAATATAAAAAATATGGGACATTATCTTCTTTTTTTCAAATTGGCAGATAAGTAGCATTTAGAACTTTTTGAAATATAATATTTTAAAAGCCATTAAATATCACTACAGGTACATTTATAGTAATTTGCTTATTCTTTTAAGTTGTGAGACTTTGGTATTTATTTTAAAAAAACCATTCATTGCTTTCAGAACTGTGACATTTGTTAGTTCAGCAAACCAAAATGTTCCTCAACATTGTGTAGGTGTTCTGCTTTTTTGTTGAGAATGAACTGTTACTCATTTTCTACCAATGTTTGGAAAATAAACATGGAGTTTAAGAAAGTCAAGGCATGGCAATGTGGATTATGAAAATCTAGGAGCCTTCACGTCTGCATGTGTGTAGGAAGGAATCAGATGTGCAGTTCCTAAATATTTGATCATGTGTGCTCGATGGAAATGATACTTTGTCTTTGATGATCCTAGAATCAATTCCTCTTGGCAACTTCATTGTCACAGCCATTTTTCTCTTGGAAAATGCTTGTTATGATACTCTAATCCTATATCAAGTTCCCATCATATTCTTTTCTAAGTACTTTGGAACAAACTGTAACACCAGGCATTTTTCAACAGAGTTTATGAGCTTTCAAGAGGGTAACATTTTTGTACAGTACTGGATATTAAAAAAATGATTGTTGTCCTTAATGTACTATGTTGTCTCTCATCTCCTTTGCTATCCCTTGGTTATCTCATATTGTTACAGTATCTCACTTTGTTATCTGATATATTGAATTTATTTGTATTTGCTTATTTGAAATTTGATAGGGAAGGGGGGAAAACCAAGACGGGTGGTGGTGGGGGGGAGGGTAATGGGTACCAAGACATGTGAAAGGGTATCAATGTATGTGAATTAATGCACCTTCTATCTGGTAAATATCATGTAACCCTTTTATTAATTACAATAAATAAAAAAATAAATATTCAAAAAAATGAGCCTACAAGTCTATTAAAAATACCCAAAAATATTATAGTAAATTTTCTGAAGTATGGTAATGAATAACTTAGAACTATATGCCTTTTCTTACTCATAACTTGAAAAACATTTAATACAGTAATTGTATGGGGTTATATTAGAAGCAGTCTAATCACAGTAAGTTCTTCTTAACTAAATCATTGAAAGTGAATCCTCAAACCCAAAAGAAAGTACAGTTTTTTAAAGTAGATCACAAAACTATCATGTCCACTTAACTATTTATAACTACAATTTGCATTTACTGGCCAGGTATTATATAACTGATACAATCATATATTTGTACAGGCATTAGCTAACTGAATTATACACTTTGAAGTTTCTCAAGCTCTCATTAGATTTGTATTAACAAAGGCCTATCCATTAGAGAAAATAACTCTCAAACACAATGTTGTAACTAGGCTTTAGTGTGACCATCTTCATCTCTTCATGTAGAGCAGGAGAAACTGTAAAACTAAACAAGATACTGTTTGAATTAGTATTGAATAGACCTCTTCAATACTAGGTTTTTTTGTTTGTTTGTTTGTTTTGTTTTGTCAGTCATGGAGCTTGAACACAAGACCTGGGTGCTGTCCCTGCGGGTTTTTTTTTTTTTTTTGCTCAAGACTAGAGCTCACTTTGAGCCACAGCACCAGTTCCAGTTTTCTGGCTATTACTTAGAGATAAGTTTCAGGGGGTATTTTCCTCTCTGGACTGGCTTTAAACTGCAATCCTCAGATCTCAGCCTCCTGAGTACCTAGGACTACCGGTTTGAGCACATGTATTATATAGTGCTCAACTGTACTGGCATCTACCACTTCCTCATTTTCTCCTGCTTTCCCTACCTCCCCTTCTTGTTCTGGAATAGTAGCAAAAGTACAGCCAACAAATGATAGATTTTTCAAACAAGCTGTATCTTGTAGGATGTTGAGAGGAAATATTATAGGATGTGTTGGATGTTTTAGTTTAACTTTAAATAGGCTTAAACTATTACCTAATGGTAATCAAAAGAAATTTGTATTTACTGAATTTTCAAAAGGAATTCCAAATAGGCCAAATCTATTTTAGTCTCAGTCTTTCCGATAGGCCTAAAGTACTTTGAAGCTTTGCCTAAATGCTTTTTCCTTTTTGTCCACATTTCAGTTCTAATATTTCTTTTAAGAGGAACTCTCCTGAAAATTCCTTACCCACATTCTTTCGGTTTTTAAACTTATTTTCAGGTAGTTCTAGAAGAGGGTTTCAATTTAACTCGTTTATTTTCTGTATGAGACATCTTGCTTGCTAACCCTTCACTTCACTTCCACCTACTCCATCTCCCATCTGTTTAATCAAGTTTCTTAGTTCCATTTTCTCCTATGTACCTAATACAGTATCGTTATTACTCATTTTATTTATCATCCTTGCTGCTTTTAGAATCCCCTGCAGTCAAGACATATTTCAGCCTCCTGATATACATTGGTTAATTGCCAGAAGGACTTTTACCATGAAATTTCATTTTAACTTTTTCCTTTAAAATTGCCTTCTTTTCTTTGTCTTATTTTCATTTGTGTATTGTTGGTATCCTTGCACTAACAGCTAAGCAATATATAATCAGAGAACTTTGTCTGTTTGACTTTAGCAGGTTTGTTTCTTTGTATAAAAAATTCAATTAACATAGCAGTCCTCAAGGAAAGTCCATTGAACGAATGAAAGACCAGCAATTTTAGGGTAGTGTTTTAGTTAGTGCACCTGATTACAAAATAAGCTGCCTCTCCTCACAAAGGCCCTGTGTATCTTTTTGTTGGGATAATGTATAGAGGGGGTACAGTTACATTCTTCAGGTAGTAGGTGTATTACTTCTCACACATTCATACCACTTCTTATGTTTTTGTACTCATTTCTCTTCCACCACCCCTCCCAATCATCTTGTTTCCCCCCTTCCCTTTCCTATTTTAAATAAATAAACATATATACAATATGCCAGGTAACAAAGTCAGATACAGTAACAATATGGGATTAAGCATAAGGGCAAAAAAAGAGAAGAGAAATAACATAGAACATTAAGAAAAAAAATCACACAAGATAAAGCTCTTTTTTTCCATATAAAATCTTTGCTTTTAAAGAGAACACAGCTTTGGTTTACTTACAGGTATTCTGGATAAAGTAGTAAATTAATATTACTTGATAAATCCTTCATTCACAAGCAAGGTCTATGGCTCTTACTGAAGAAACAATGCTATTTCTCAAATGCATTAGTTACTTTTTCAAATAAAGCATCGATATTAAAATGATTTCAGTATGTATAAGAGTAACTTTTCAGACTATCCAACAACAGAAGTCCAAGGTAATGCTTCTTGCATGTATATGTATCATTAGCAGTGCAAGGTATAATTCTGAAGTTTATACCATTTCAAGGGAACGTGGAGTCTTGAATTTCATTTCTGTGTAGTTCTTTCCTTTCGTACCAATGCCTTGAAACCTCAGCATTTTGATATTAAGTAGCATAAATTTTGCTGGTGAACATTCCCTTTGCAAAGATGGAAGAATTTGGACAATCAGAGCGATTAAAATATCTTGTAAGACAGATTCTTGGCATTGATCTACTTGTTCAGAATGACATTTTCTTGAAATTATTAAGGGAAATTCCTATAAGAAAATACTCACTGGAATAAAATTGATTTCAGTCTTCTAGAGGGAGAAGGAAGGTTCTTCCATTAGACAGTGTTGAAGGAGAGAGAGAGAAGAGGGGTCAATTAGATTTTATCTGTCCAAATATATTTTGATCTGCTACCATTCCAGTTGGCTAGATTGCAAAATAACAATAGAGTCAAGTTATTTTTAAGTGGAAGAAATGTTACTGGTCACTTAATTCAATCACTTGGTTTTCCTTTTGAGGAAACTGAGGTAGAAAGCTACATGTAGAACTGACTTCATCGTCCACTTCAGTTATGTCCCCAAGTTCCATCTTCCTGCCTGATGTAGACTATAATCTGGATGTTTATTCTTGAAGTACATTTGTTTTATACTTTGACAGCCTGCAAATAATTGTGAATATAAGTGTTACAAATGTAAAATTTCACTGGGTAAAGACCTAAAATGCAAGTGGCTATTGGGAGTGACAATTTGAGACTAGAGTCTTTCCACATGTTACCTAAAATAGACTTCTTTTTATCTAGTTAACTCCGGGATCAAAAACCATGATTCGTTTTTTCATTTACAAATTGACTTTGCAAAAACTGAAAAAGTAAAGTTTGACTTTGATATGGCCACACCCTCTAGATCCACTATTACAGGACCAAAATGAACTTATACTCCTGGCCTGTCATTTTAATGACCTCATTCAACAATTGCTGTGGGCATTTCAAAGGTGAAACTGGAAAGAAATTTGGAAAAGGAATGCCTATTTGGACTGTAGATCACTGAAATTAGTTGTTAAGTTACAAGTGAAAATAAAGGTGCTAATGAAACTTGTTGGGTTACATTTTAGGGATATACAATTCTATTTCTCCATTTGGAGTCCTTGTCTTTAAAAAAGCATCAATTTTCAAGTCAATTGATTAGGCATGTGTATCCTACCCTTTGTCTCATGAACCAGGGACCTAGAAGTGACAGGATTACCCTGACCCTTCATTGTCTTGGGTTTAAGAATAGAATCACCAAGGGTTTGGCCCAAGGCACCAACCATAATGCTACAGACCCTTTAACATGTTTCTACTTAGGAAAACTTTAAAGCAATATGGTATGTGCTGATAACATATTGAGCTTAGCCCCTAATTAACAAGAAAATATCATCATAATCAAAAGTTATCATGTATCGTGTGTAACCCTAGCTACTCAGGAGGCTGAGATTTGAGGATCACAGTTCAAAGTCAGCCCAGGCATTGAAGTTGGTGAGACTCTCATCTCCAATTAACCTCCAGAAAACAGGAAGTCGTGCTGTGGCTAAAGAGCTGGGGCGGTAGCTTTGAGCTGAAGAGGTCAGGGACAACACCCAGGCCCAAACTTCAAAAACAAAAAGTTATCATGTGACAAACACTATCACTAATACCCACCCAAAATGTATATTATCAGGATGATTGATAATGGTATTTCTTTCCCTGGTCCCCGGTACTATTAGGATCCACTTTTTGATAATGACAGACTCACAGTTGAGGGAAGGAGGCGAGGATCATTAGATTAAGCTATATAGCATTTGAAATGCTGCCTGACTTCATAAATGGTAACTTTGGCCGCTGTGCCAATCAGGTGCTCCTTAATAACATTATGTGAGCTTATCATCTTGCTTCCAATCTCACCTGGTAGACTTTCAACAGAGTAGAGGCATTGTTGTATCTTTTCTGTCTATCAGGCTCAGTGATGATATGGAATAGGTTCTGTTTAAAGAGTCAGAAGGGAATGTGTACAGTCATTGAGAAGTTAATTGACTGGAGATGGTGTTATCAAGTTGAAAGCTAAACCACTGATCTTATAGGAAAGATGAACTACCAGAGCTGGTAATATGCCTGTTCTACTCTCCTAATTTGTCTCAGCTTTCTAGAGCAATAATGGGGGCTAGGAAGAACCAGTCGTGCACATTCCCTGAAGAGATACCATAGATACATATTAGCTAGTATAATTCTCCTTTCTGTAATTTAATTCACTTGAAAATCATAAATGAAACATAGCATTCTCATATACTTACCATACTTTCATTGACGATGAATGATCCAGGTAGATAGAAAATAGAACTTTAACTACCCAAGCCACATTTGCATTTCTACTTAAAAATGTGTTTAATTCATTTGAAGCCTTTTAATAATGATGGTTTACACATAGAAAATTAATATAAGGAATGGCGTTAGGTAGTTAAATCTTCAAAAAGAAGGGAACAGGCAATCTGCATCCAGTACCTTTCTTGCGGATGCGAAGCATGCACTTCCTATAGTAAATTAGTTTTCAACAATGGCCTTGACTTGAAAAATAGATCTCCAGTTACTGTGCAGTAAATCTCAGAATCATTTCTCTTATAGCTTATAACAGAACAGGTAGAGGTGATAAAATACTTATCAACAAAGAGTTCACAGTTTTGTATGTGATTAAGGACTGAGACCTCTGGTTATGGGTAGCATGTGTCAAGATTTTTTTAAGAAATTGTCATTATCATAAAATCTGCTGTGACATATAAATTGATTGTAAAACACCATAGTTCTTAAACATTATTTGTAAAAGGAAGTTAGATGTCAGATTATGGTTTTATAATATCCATTTTTCACTTGTTGATGGCAGATATCTGAAGAAAACATCTTAGAGCCTCTACACAAAGGATTAGTAAGTGATTTTCCAAAATGGAAACATGACATGTCCACTTTTATCCATCTTCCATTTTGCACATAGCTATAGCAAGATGTATGCACTTCCTACTTTTTTAGTCACTGCTTAATGTCCCTTTGCTTGGATTCATCAAAAGCAGTTAACTATTCTCCTATGGTTATAAAAATGTTTTGTTCCTACAATTTTTTGCTGATATAAATACAGTAATGCAAAGAATGCCACTGAATATGTGTCATGGAGCACATGGTAAGTAGAATAAATCCTGGCACTAAAATTTCGACACCCTTGGATCTATATATTTGTTTTGTATCATTGATAAAGATGGCCATATTGACATTTCATATACAATGTATACAATATACTCCTACCAAGACATAAAAAGATGCATAGCCCTTAACAAATGTTTATCATTTTATTGAAACTTTATGTTGTACATACACTTCTTCTTTTAGGTTGAAGCTATTTCATTGGTTTGATCAGACAGTATCCATATTGTAAAATCTGTCCTTAGTTGTTAATAGCAAATATTTTCCTTATTTGCCATTTTCTTGGAAGGCAATTTATATATTTTACCTATTCATTTTGTCCACCTTGTATTTAATTGTTTTCCCAAGCAAACATGCTACACATGTGCATGGCTTTGCACATGCACACATATACATATACACACACATTCTCATATTTTCTAGTGTTTTAAGCCAGAATTTCTCTTGACATATGATAAAGTAAAAAAAAAAAATCCTTGATTTTTTTCCCCAGAGGGTTTCAACCATTTAATTCTTCATCTCCTGCCAACTGAACATGCCTCTTAAAAACCAAAGTCCTGGATTTAGGTTTATGCAAAGAAGAACCACAGTATTTTATCTGTAATAGACTTTAATAAAAGTACTTTTCACTGAACCTATATCACCAGAATTCTTTTAAAAACATGTCTGGGGCTGGGAGCATGTTGTAGTGGCAGAGTGCTTACCTAACATGAATGAAATCCTGGGTTTGATTCCTTGGTACCACATACACAGAAAAAGCAGGAAATGGTGCTGTGGTACAAGTGGTAGAACTCTACCCTTGAGAAAGCCTAAGGACAGTCTAGGCCCTGAATTCAAGCCCCAGAACTGGCAAAAATGTCATATATATTGCTTTTTTTCCCAGATAAGTTTAAGAAACATTTTTGGTATAGGCTTCTAAAACATGTTAAAACTACACTTAATGTTTGTGTATCTTGTTTTCACAAGTCTTAGTCATTTGTGGTCTCAAGGATTTCATGGGATGGATTCATCACTGTAACTCTAGGCTTCTGGATGACAGGTCTCGAGCACATTTTTGTGAAGGTCAAAAAGGAGAGGGAGAACTGGGAGAGACCAGGGGAAGCCGTGACATTGTCCAAAAAGAAATGCAGTTGTTACATGACTTAAGAAACTGTAACCCCTCTGTACATTGCCTTTATAATAATGATAAAAAAGAGATAATATCATTTAGATTCTCTGGAAAATATTGGTAAAAAGGTACTACATTGCTAATAACCCTCGGCAAGTCTTTCATGATATTAAAGTTTATCTCAGCAGGTCTGAAATACTAGTTATTCATCTGAATTTGTTCAGAATCAGTGTCATTTTTGTTTTTGAGACCTCAAATCAGCATAAATGGCAGAAAATAAACTTACTTCTTCAGTCAGTTATACAATTAGAACATACTTAATGGGCTGAATTCCAAAATTCTATCTTCATCTGATTTTCATTCCAACTGAAGATTGTCCTAAAAGAATTAGTAAAAAACCTACAGAGCCTCAAGGGTTCTATGAATTGTGTGCACAGGACTTAAGAAGACAAAGTCAGAATTCTCTGAGAAAGCACAGTTGAATTAATTTCCACTAGCTGTCTTTGAGTCAGTATAGGTTTTATTGCCACCATGTACTTGGGACAAAGGGGAGGTATTTAGTGACAGGAACACATACTT
Organism: Megascapheus bottae; assembly: GCF_031878675.1. Lineage (NCBI taxonomy): Eukaryota > Metazoa > Chordata > Mammalia > Rodentia > Geomyidae > Megascapheus > Megascapheus bottae. The sequence continues at coordinate 23,657,758 of NC_143511.1, forward strand.
TATGTAAATATTATAGATACATAGTTGCATGGCATGTGGTACATATGTAGTTTAGATTGTTCCCCTATAGAATTTCTATTCTCAAGGTTCCCACTGTAACACATAGCTGCTTAAAAACAAGGGCAAATTATTCTATGCCTTTGTACATATTATGGCACTACATAGTAACTTCCAGTCTTTCTTGCTGCATCCTATTAAATACCAATATCTAGATCTTAGATAGAGCTATTGTACTTGTTTTAAGAATTTTAACACATATTGAGGTAGATGTCAAGTCTACTGTGTATTCTGTACTCTGAATTGACTGGAAACTCTGATATATTTGAAAGTTTCTGGCTTTTAGGCTTTATAAAGTTTCATAACACAAGTGCTTTTTCTGTGTACATCATTAGTAGGTCAGACCTGTGACATGTCCTTTTCTCTACTATTTTCTCTTCAAACCATTTTTCCTCAATGCAAGAAAAATTTAAATGTATTATTAGGTCAACCTGTGCTCTCATATAACTATATTAGATCAGCTCTTAATCAGATCTATAAAACAGGAAAGATGTAAAAGATTCACAAAAAGACTGAAATTGGTAAGCAAAGGATTGCGTGAAATATCTGACATACAATAATGATCAATAATTGTGTGATATATATTGTGCATTTATCCCTATTGTAGTTGTTGCTTTTCATTAATTGAGAATTCCTTAAAGACAGGAAGTAAGTTTGTTCAATTTTTCTTTTGAGGATTAGAGGCAGTTTTCCCTAGGAGACAGCATTTTAACCAACGTTTGCTCAATAAAAAATGTTAATAAATTACCAAAGCTACCAGAGCTAATATCTTTGGGAAATAAAAGTGCTTATTTTCATTTTATATATTCTTTTTCCATATTGCCAAATACATGAGTATTGCCTTCCTACATCAAGCTATGTCTCCTAGGGCATATATGTCAAACACTGAATGGGATTTACTGGTGAAAAAACACATAGAGATTGCCCTCTAGGTAAAATGATTATTTCTACAATATGGGGTTGATGGTGTATGACACGGCAACTACCCTCCATTATTGTTACTGAAGGTAACGCTGAAGCATGACTGTAAGAAGAACCTGATGATTTTGATGGAGACGGAATGGTTTCTTTCTTAATAATTAAGACAGAAAAAATAATAGTTTTAGGAGAACAAACTGAGAGTTGGGGTTGTTTATTATGATGAGTACATAACAAGCTCCTGAAATTGGGTTTTCCTTGTTTAGCTTGATTAGGATTTGAACTCAAAGTCTCTTGCTTGCTAGTTAGGCATTCTGCCACTGAGAAATGTCCTCATCCCTCTTTTTTTGCCAGCTGTTTTTGAGATAGGCTATCTCTTCCTGCTCTGGAATGTGTTCTACTTTAGGCTTTGTTGTTGTTGCACTGATAGGCATGTCTCACTACACCTACCTTCCCTTTATTGAGATGTAGGTTTTTCTATCCAGTCTAGTTTGAAATGATGAGTATTCCATTGCCAGGCTCCAGTGCAGCTTAAGATGACATGTACATGCCATCCCACCCACTATAGGTTGAAAAGAGGTCATTCAAATGTCTCTGCTCCATCTGGCCTTAAGCCAATCTCAGGTTTCTAAGTAGCTAGGTTTACAGGCATAAGTCCATGGATACCTGGGTGAGTGAATAGATGATTTCATAAATGAAGAGGCAAGCATGAAGGTATCTAGAGGATAAAATACAATTTGGTAATTTTTCTTCATGTCCTTTAAACATACAAAAATAAAATATTTGTTAGTAAGTGGAGAATAGACCTAAATCTATACATAACTCTGCCCTCATACGCGATCATAAACAACTATGTTATAAGGCAAGCTATTTCCGAGTGCTTTAAAATTATACATCAAACTTGATAAGCTAAAAAATACAATTTGCTAAGAAGAGAATTTATAATTATTTTTATTTTTTCTGTCTCTTATTGTTTTTTTCATATATATTTTTATTGTAATTAATAGAAGAGTTACATTATATTCGCCAGATAGAAGGTGCATTAATTCACATACATTGATACCCTTTCTCATGTCTTGGTCCCCATTTCCCACCCCCCTTCACCCCTTATCTTGTTTTCCCCCCTTCCCTATCCAATTTCAAATAACCAAATACAAATACATCCAGTATATCAGATAACAAAGTGAGATACTGTAACAATATGAGATAACCAAGGGACAGCAAGAGATGAGAGATAACATAGTACATTAAGGACAACAATCACTCATTATATGGCTTTTGTTTCTATATCCTAGAGGTCCTTTCATTTAGGGTCATACTGTATGGCCTTATGTATCTAGGTTTTGCTCTATTGCAAATCTCTGCTAGGAGAGCCCAAGGTTTCTACTGATTATGACAAATGAGGGAAACCATTGAGCCTATGTTCCTTTGAGTCTGGCTTAAATCACATAATATGATTTTTTCTAAGTTTTTCCATTTCCTAACAAATGGGAAGATGTAGTTCTTTCTGACAGCAGCATAGAATTCCATTGTGTACAAATACCACATCTTGTTGATCCACTCATCAACTGAGGGACATCTCGGTTGGTTCCATATCTTTGCTATGGTAAATAGTGCTGCAGTGAACATCGTTGTGCTAGTGGATTTAGTATATCCTTGTTTCTGGATGATTGGGTGAATGCCAAGTAAATTGCTGGATAATAGGGGAGCTCTATGTTTAGTCTTTTGAGGAACTGCCATACTGCTTTCCATAGCGGTTGAACAAGTTTGTACTTGCACCAACAGTGTAGTAGTGATCCCTCCTGGCCACATCCCCCCATCATCTGTTGTTATTAGTTTTCTTGATCCTGGCCATTCTAACTGGAGTGAGGTGGAATCTTAGAGTTGTTTTGATTTACATTTCTTTTATGGCCAGAGATGTCGAGCATTTCTTCATGTGTCTATAGGCCATTTTTATTTCTTCTTCAGAGAAGACTCTCTTTAAGTCTTTGGCCCATCTTTTAATGGGATGGTTGTTACTTTGGAGATTAGTTTTGGAGTGATTCAGTTTTTTGAGCTGTTGATATATTTCAGATATGAGGCTTTTATCTGTTGTATGGTTAGTGAAGATCTTCTCCCATTCTGTAGGCTTCCTAATTAATTTACTAGCTATGTCCTTTGCCATACAAGAGCTCTGCAGTTTAATGCAGTCTCACTTATTCAGCCTTTCTCTGATTTGTTGTGATTCTTGGTCCTTATTAAGAAAGTTTCGACCTGTGCCAACTTGGCAGTTGCCTCCTGACCGCTGCTATTCATATACAGATTTTTGAATGGAATTCCATCTTCCATCTGATAGTTATAGTAGTTTCTTATTTCCTCCTCCATTTTTAATTTCATGGCAGAACAAAAAAATGTGTACTCTTTCAGTCTTTGTTCTTTTTCTATTATAATTATGATGGTAACATTTCTCATCTTGAATAATGTGCATTTCATAATTTGTGATGTGCTTTAAAAATTTTTTTTTCTTGGACCATGAGCCCACAAGTATTTATGGCAAATGATTTTATCTTACTTAAGAAAATGTACATATTTATGGTGATAGAACTACTTGGAACTCCAAAATATCTGGTTGTCATGGATACATGAATGCAGAACTCACCTTGTCAATTTAGTACAAAACTTACTATTTATTTTTAATATATATTATAGTCTACCCAAAATATTGATACTGCTCATTTTAGTTCCCCTAGGTTATTTTATTAAACATAGTGTGCAAATCTCATTTCTTTATTTTATTTTTCTCTTAAAGACACTTTATTGCCAAAAGGCACCACTCAAGCTGTGTCAAAATGACTGACCGGTGGCCAGGGTTGACTTTTGCAATCATCCTTCCTCTTGCTGGTACGTCGAGTGAGGTTTATATATAACCCTTAGTATAATGTTCATTATAATGTTAGACCAAATCACTAGGGAGTTCATAGAAAGCTAATTGATCCAGAAGGAGAATGAAATGAAGTCTTAGCTCCCCTTATAAAAAGTCTCCAAGTCTCACGGTGTGCTGTCTATTTTATGGGCATAATAACAACTATTAACAGACTAGAACTGAGTTACTGATCTTTCAGAAGGAAATGGATAGAGAATCAAATGGATGATGATTATCTAAGTCAGGTGATCCATGAATAAAATGTAGATAAAAGGAACTGGATAAGATTAAACTAAAGTGATACAATACATTTTAAAGTAACATCTTTAGATAAAATAATTCATGTTGCTTGGTGCATAGAGCTAAATCTGAGTAATAAAAATTTTAAAAAACGTGAGCATTAGAGAGTTAAAATTTTCTTATTCATCTTTTCTATCAACCTATAGGGAAAAAAAAGTGGATTTTGGGGCTGGGATGTAGCTCAGTGGCAAAGCACTTGCCTAGCAAGTGCAACATCCTGGGTTCTATCCCTAGTACCAAAAAAAAAAAAAAGAAGAAAGAAAAGACAAAAAAAACCCTGGGGCCGGGAGTTTGGCCTAGTGGTAGAGTGCTTGCCTAGCATGCACGAATACCCGGGTTCGATTCCTCAGTACCACATACATAGAAAAAAGCCAGAAGTGGTGCTGAGGCTCATGTGGTAGAGTGCTAGCCTTGAGAAATTCCAAGGACATTGCTCAGGCCCTGAGCCCAAGCCCAGGACTGGCAAACAAAACAAAACAAAACAAAAAAAACCCTGGATTTTGGAAATAATCAATACATAAAAAAAATAGTGCTGTTTGGAAAACATATACACACATATGTGAATGCATATAAAATATATTATTTGAAATGTGTTATGAACACATGCATTTGTAACAGTATTTATCATAGAACAACATATGGCTTATAACCATAAATGTATATATATATATATATACACCTGTATATATGGCATGATACATGTATGTGTCTTTGTCATGTAAGTGCCATAGTTATATGTAGACATGTATGTTGTGTGTCATGGCATATAACATATGTCACAATGCATAGATGTTGAATGTACATGGTGTTTGGAAGCGAGGAATCTGAATAGAATATGAGATGCCAACTATATTAGTTGAAATATATGACAAAGCAGCTCTGTCAGCTAAAAGACTAGGGAAAGGCATATGAATGTTCCCAGTGGAAAAAACACAAAAGTACTTTGAAGATTGCATAATGTTTGCATAGAGTAACAGATCCTGACAAGTGCATGAAAGATGCATTTTTACATAATCAAAAAGACAACTTCAGTATAAATTGCCAGACAATCTTTGTTTTTTGAATTATCAGAGTGAAATAAATCTGACGATATTACCTTTCCTAAATCAAGTGCATTTAAACTATGTTGGTTGATGTTCTCCATCATGTGATTTCAATAGTAAAGTCTAAATATTTAATTTGGTATCAGTTTAAACTCTTTACATACATCTGTAAATAAAAATGGAAGAAAAGTGGTAGGAGAGAATCTTAGGCAGCACAATATGCTGTCAAACTCAGGCATCCAATGTAAGCTTGTTGGAACTGCTACTTGCAGAATACATTTTCAAATTTTGTGCTTTGCCCATTTTTCTTTTTCGGTGTTATCAGTTTGACAGAAGCATTAAATGTTAACATAAGTTCCTCCACTACTTTAGATGTCTAAATAGCCTGCAAACTCACAGATTGCTATTCTGCATAAACACTCCGGTAGCTTATGTGTATTCTGCTTACTTAGAAAAATAAGAACTTTCTTGGTGCATTTTTGCAAAAAGAACCAAGAGCACTGATCAAATGCAGATGAACTGCTATACTAGAGATAGAAAGCATCTGGACTTCAGTGGGAAAGATAAGTGTGTAATGTAGTTATTACTGTATGAGTGAAGAAGAAGAGAGCTTGGGAATCAAGAGCATTGCTGGAGGATTTGTCACTTGAACTAATCTGAAGAATGATCAAGTGTCTCCAGGTAGACTGGGAGTGGTATTATATGCTTCAACTCATTTCAGAGTACTTAGGCTTAGTGTGTAAGTCCTCTTAGTGCATCTATTTATTTGGGAAATTCATGTCTGAAGAGTGCTTATGAGACAGAATGGGAGTGAGATGAATTAGAGAAAAATATTCTCACAATAGCTCATAGTGGTGACCGATAGGTATTAGCATACAAATTCCTCCACTGCCCCAGCTCTGGAAAGAATAACTTAGGAACAGGTTGTACACCACAGCCCAAATCAACCCAGTGTGAAAAGCTCCAGGTGTGTGCCAACTCTTACCTTAGGGTTTGTTGGAGGAGAAACAGCCTAAGACATATGAGTGGCACGTGTGTGTGTGTGTGTGTGTGTGTGTGTGTGTGTGTGTGTGTAATAGAATTACAGAAACAATCACAGTATATCAAGTAGAGTATCAAAAATAGATATTTTTGTTGAAGGGACAGCTTCATTTCATGGGAAATAAAAAGATCATGCCGATATAGTTGAGATTTGACAACATAGCAAATAAAAGAACCACACACATGGTACTGGTAGTGAAAATGGTGGCCAATCTATGAAATATAATTTAAAAAATCTCTTATAAGTAGTTATAGCAGCAGTAATTCTTTAAAGTACTCCAGATTGTATTTGGAAAGTTCCCTAAAATTAATGAATTATATATAAAAATAGTAATTGATACAGGATGAGACTAAATGAAATGAAGTTGAAGTCTAGGATATGGAGAGAAGAGGCTTATCTTTGTGTTCGTTGTTCTTAAAGTACTATGTGAACATATTTCTTTTCTCTTTTTTCCACTTACAATTAATCTTATGTAGTTACTGTATCTTTGTTACCTGGTATATTGTATATATTTTTGTTTATTTGAAAAAGGGAAGGGAAGGGGGAAAACAAAATGGGAGGGATGGGGGAAGAAGGAAACAAAAATCATCGGTGGGTATCAGCGTTCAAGAAGTAATATAACCATTACCTGATGTAACTGTAACCCTCTGTACATTATCTTGACAATAAAATATGCTTAAAAACAGTAATTGAGATATAAGAACTTAATAAAGTCCTAATTTGAAATCCTCACAAAAGTAAGTGTTTGGTGGGAAGGTATAGTTATATTTGTGGCAAATTTAAAACCTAAGCCTGCACGGCAAAATTAAGGACTAAACATACAATCATTTTGAACTTTAGGTGAGGTCTGTGAGCATCAAACTCCAGCTCATCTAAAAATTTCAGCAATTTACATACACCTTAAATGCCCAAAATGTTATAAATTATTTGAGACTATAAATATCCCACTTAATTAGATGCTACTTCCAAAAAATCTGTGAAGCTGTGTATATTAATTATAATATGAGTTAAAATTTCATGTCTTTATATAGCTGGTTAACATACTGACGTTATTTGATTCCTATTTTTTTGAGTTTAGATTTTTTTTCTTAGATGTTGTGGAAACTTTTATGAGACCAAGTTAGATACCTCTTATTCAATGGGCTTGATTGGTTGGGGTTTTTTTGTAGGCTTAAAAAATTAAAGCATGATTTACACAGTTTTTATACTTGAATGAGCACACAGAAAATAAACTAGACGTCAGGATTCTCATCTGGCAGTTTTTGAGCATGGAAACAAATTAAGCATTATTGTAACAGTGTCCAGCTGAAGCACAACCTGTTAGGTCTTCTGAGATGCTTCCAGACAAAGCTATTTGCATTTTTCTTCTCTAAAATAATAACTTTAATATTATTGTGAGTTTTTTACATACACATATGTATACATATATATATATATATATATAGCCTGTGAATATATTTTCTTATTTATCTGCAGCTTAACTGTTAGGCTTTAGTCTTGTTCATCTTTTTTCACTTCCAACTGTCTTGTATACATCGTGTGTTGCAGATACTTAGATACCATGTGAGGGGTAAACAAATGAAGGAGCCATAATGGCATCAAGAATTCATCTTATATATCCAAAAATTAAAAGTAAGGAAAGGGGTGGGTAGAAGGGGAGTGAGAATATTGAAGGGGTCTTCTTGATCAAGATGCATTGTATTCACAAACTGCTTTGTTAAATGGTATCTCCTTTGTACAACTACTTAAAGATAAAAATATATTGTAAGATGACATAAAAATAATAAATCTGATGGGGGTGGGGGAGGGGGGGAAGGGAAATGGGGACCAAGACATGTGAAAGGGTATCAATGTATGAGAATTAATGCACCATTTATCTGGCAAATATCATGTAACCCTTCTATTAATTACAATAAAAAATAATAATAAATCTGGATGTCATATTGAGGATAGGAAGGTGATAGACAGCATACTGTTGAAAAGGATTAGGAGAATGTACACAGCAAAGGAAGTAATTCTGCTTTCAAACAATGTCATATTTCCTTCATAAATGAAAATCAAGGTTGTGTGTGGAGATTTTCAACACTGGAGACTTGATGTTTCTGCCCCTTTGTAACTGTTTAACTTTGAGACTATTAAATCTTTTTGTTCTGTATTCTCTTCATCCATATTTTTCTTCAGAGAACTATCTATATTGTAATATTAGCTTTGCTCTAAAAAGACATTTGTGTATCTCATACAACTAAGCAATCTTGTAGGTAGATGTTTGTAGCTCACCATGGTGGATTTCAGGTTGCTAGACATTCCTCTCTTTCTCTTGGCCTCTTTCTTGTGGTTACAACATGGTTATAACATCACTCTAGGACTATAGGACCAGATCCCTCTTAGGAAATGATACTGAAAGTAGGATTTCTCAAATAATGAAGTCACCAAGGAAGTATAAGAGAGGAGAGACAGGAAATAACAATGAGGACTGTAAGAGAGTTTGGGGCCTTTATCATTTTTTCAACAGAGGATATCATCCCCCACATCATTATTTACCCTTACTAACCACAGACAAAACCTTTTTTGTTTTTTAACTACCACCCTGGTATAAAGACAAGACAAGAAAGATATTGAGATGGCAGTGAGTAGCCAGACAAAACAATATTTCACTATTGTGAATTATTGATGTTTAAAGCATTATTATTTTGGAAGATGATAGTAAGATTAGAACTTGGGGTCATATAGTTGCCAAACAGTACTCTACCACTTCGGCTATATTCCAGCTCCTTTTCCTTTTAATACTCTTTCAATAGAGTCTTACTCTATTGCCTGTGCCACCCTGAACTGTGATTCTGCTATTTATGTTCCAAGGTGGCTGAAATGACAGATGCCATAGCACTATACCCAGCTTTTTAGTGATTGAGCTAGGGTCTCGTTAGTTTTATTCCTTGATGGGTTTTCAGCAGTGAACACTTATGATCTCAGTTTGTGAGGAGATCATAAATTAGGTTTGAGCCACCATACCCAGCTCAGCATTATTACTTTTATTATTTCTTATCCTGAACAAAATAATCCTCATATAACTTAAAGTTGTCTGAGGAAAAAAAATAGAACAGATTTTACCAACTACAATTTGTTAGCGAATTATTTAGAAACTTAGAAGTTATTATGATTGCTAGTACTTTAGGATTATCTTTATCCCTAACTCTCTATTCCACTAGGGTTTGTGAAAATTCCCAAATATGAGATGCTATTTTTTCTTAGTTTTATGTCTAAAATGAAAACAATGGGTATTTAAAAAATATCAATTAAGATGAGTGGAATTTTTTGTTTTAATTATTTTTGAACATAGTCTCAAGAGTTCCAGTTGTATTTTGCCTCAGAGCTTTAGAAGTTATAAAATTTTCATAGCAGAAAACCTCTTGAGATAATACCTTACCACTTAGCCATTTCAATGTGGACTCTAGCTAGTGGGAAAATTCATCTAATAAACTCTTCCCATCGATTCAATCTTTGAGAACATTGCTTATTTCAGTTAATGCAGATATTATGGTGAGACAGGACAGCAATTTAGGAAGATAAAATTTAGATATGGAATTGAGTAAGAATACCAATGAGACAAATAACAATAACAAAAGACAAGGAACATCCAGAGGTGAGAGAAAAGGGTGAGCATAATAAAATAGACAACCAAGACAATTATGCTTACAGACTAAGAGGACTCTTTCATTGTATGCACTAAACTCAGGGCTGTATGTTTAAACACGTTCTACACTAACAACTTACAATGTCAGTAGCTTTGAGCAATAGTATTTTTGTGTTTAAAAGTACAATTAATGGCCTTACAAAAATCAATGTACTTACAAGAGCAAGCAGAGGTATACATGATCAAAATGTTTATCAACAAGATGCCAAGGGTTTAAAAGGACCAGTCGAGACACAGTGCTCCCTCAAGGACATTTGATACCATTTCTGCTTTAAGTACTAGCTGCAACACTGAGAACATGGTATTAACCTTAGTTATTAATTTCACAGTTGCCATTCAGTATATATCAGCAGCCTTATAAAATACCTGTATTGGTACACTAAGTACCTATTATGAAGATAACCTATTTTAAATTCCCAACTTTATTATTAAGCATGCTATTCTATCTGTCTGTCGGTCTGTCGGTCTGTCTGTCTGTCTTGGCTGTCTATCCTTCCATCTATCATTTTTGTGCTTGTCCTGGAGCTTGGATTCAGGGGCTAGGCATTCTGCTTGATTTTCTTTTTTTGGCTTAAGGCTAGTGTTCTACCACTTGGAACCACAGCTATGATTCTGGCTCTTTGAGTAGTTTAATGGAAATGATAGTCACACAGACTTTCTTGCTTTGACTGGTTTTGAACCATATTCTTTAGATCTTGGCCTGATTAGTAGCCTCAATTAAAGTCCTGAGACGCCAGTGCCCATCTAAGCTTGCTATTTTTAAATGAACCACTGAAAAACAAGACTATAAAAAGGAAGTGATGTTAAGAATTTCTGATTTTCCACTAGAAACTTAGATAATAAAACAGTCCTTTAGAGGACAAAGTTTTCATCTAAAATGCTAAAGCAAATGAGAATTTTTATTTTTATTTATGTGCCAGTACTAAGGCTTGAACTCAGGAGTTGAACACTGTCACTTAGCTTGATTTTACTCAATGCTCGTGCTTTACCACTTGACCCACACTTGCACTTCTAGCATTTTGCTGGTTAATTAAAGACAAGGGGCTCATGGAATTTTCTGCAGGCTGGTTTGAACAAAAATCCATAGGTCTCAGCCTCTGGTTAGCTGGAGCCACTGACACCTTGCTCCTTTTCTGTTTTTAATTGCAAATGTTTCTAAAACATATAATTTAAACTGTTTAAATGAGGTAAGATATTGTTCTAAAACTGACCATTGAAATGCGTCATCTGAGCCAGAAGCTTCCTTTTGGACATTTTACCAAATGTTTAGACATATCAGACTATGGACCTGAGGTGGATTTGAAGTTCATGTTTCCGTTTGGAAAGGAGAAATATGAGAAGAGTTATCATTTTTCAAGGAAGCAGATTAAGGTAATTGGATTTGCCCAGCCAATTTGTCAGAGTTTAGGTTAACACAATTGCCAGATGTGTTGCATAGAATCCTACTAATGGATCCTCAAATCTCAGATCTCAGAATATATTTTTTCCATTTTACTTGTTTGCTCATGCAAGCTTGTCTTAAGTATCTACTTAAGTATTTAAGTTAATCTGTTCATATTTATTGGACTATTTATTTACTGTATTCTTATTTGATGCTTTTTTTCTGGAAGAGAATTCTTAATACCAAAAGTAATAGATGTTTGCCTTCTATGTGAAAAATGGTGACAATTTTTGTTTCTTTGAAATTGTGTCTCCTTTTATCCCCTTTGAGCTATTTTTGAAACCTTCTAAATTAGTTTTAAGGAAAACATACAAAATAACAGGTCCTTTTGCATTATTCAGCAGATATTTATGTTGCTTTTAATTCTAATAGTAATAGTATAACTTTAGGGCTAAAGGGTAAAGAAAAAATTGGTTTTGAGTACTGAAAATTTGTTTTGACAGCTGACGAGATTTAGGCTCTTTCTTTTTACACACTATATATTATTTTTTATACAGACACTAAAGGCGTGTTTGTTTGTTCATTTTCCTTATTTTTCTTCAATGATAGGGATAGAACTCAAAGTCTTAGAATTACCAGAAGACTTCTCCCACTGAGCTACACCCAGATGACACTGATTCCCACACTGGAAATTCTCCATGACCCCTCCACCCTTACCCTCTTCACTTTCATGATACAAACACCTTCGTCACCATCTTTGTCCACTCCAGATGACACATATGCCACACACAACCAATTGGTGGCTTCAAAATGTACCTGGCTCTTCTTATTTTTTCCCACCTTTGCCACATTTGTTCTATTATCTCCCTATTATATAATGGAATTTGCTGAATTCTTGTGCATCCAGAAGCATCTCCGAAACCCCATGTTGTCCTCCTGGTATCTCCCTTCCCGTGTTCTCTACACCTTCATTCATTGCTCTCCAACTCTTCCTGGATGCAGGACCCCATCCGGGAAAAGCATCCAGGTCTCTGTTCTATAGTGAGCAGTTATATTTCCTTCTACAAAGCCATAATATCACTGGACATGGATTTGGGAAGAAGATTAGGCATGTGAAAACACTTCTCAAGAATTTGGATGGGCTCCAGTGGCTCATGTCTTTAGTTCAAACAGGAGACTGAGATCTGAGGAATGCAGTTCAAAGCCAGCCTGGGCAGGAAAGTTCATGAGAGTCTTATAACAGTTAATCACCAGAAATCTGAAAATGGTGCTGTGGCTCAACATGGTCGGGTAATATCCTTGAGCAAATTTGCTCAGGGATAGCACCCAGCTGTCTGAGTTCAAGCCCCATGACTGACCAAGAAAAATCTGAAGTGTGTGGTTGGGAAGAATTAATGGGAAATTTAGTGTGGTAGTCAAGTAAACCTTTTGAGGATGTAGGTTCCAGTCGAGCCCTATCCGCTTTCTTAAGTATATGAGTTAGATTACCTGAAGAGTTTTGTTTTACAGATGGAAGATCTATGAATGATGACAAAGCTGATTGTTTGGGGATGGGAATGGGGAAGAGAGGATAGGATGGGTTAGGCAATATTCCACTCTTTCCCACACAACACTGAATCCCCCCTCCAAAGTCAGGTCAAAGGATTAAGCCTTCTTAAGCCACTAGCTAAGACCTGGTTTTCAGTTGTTATGGAGGGTTTGCTGTCAGGCCTTCTTATCTTCATGTTTGTCTTGCACTTAACATGCAATGTGAGCTTTCTATCACCTCAGTCAATTCGGTTTGCTGGCCCACCCTTGTGTGTTTCAAGTATTAACCTCTTCATATCCTCAGTGTTTTGTACAGTGCTGGACATACAAGGGACAGTCAAAAGCTGAATGAAAAGTCTTATCTAACTGATCCAGTCAATCAGTGTAAATGTAATTACATGTAAACTGTATCCTCTGCCAGGATCCCTGTGGCTTGTTCATGCCTATAACTTAGCTACTCAGGAGGCTGAGATCTGAAGGTCTCCACTGGAAGATGAACCAGACAGGACAATCTGTGACGTTCTCTTCTCCAGCAAATTATTCAGAAAAGGCGGAAGTAGTACTGAGACTCAAGTGGTGGAGCAGTAGCCTTGAGTGCAAAGAGGCTCAGGGACAGTACCAGGCCCTGATTTCAAGCCTAAGGACTAAAATAAAGATACATATATACATACATACACACATACATGCGTAGTATCTTTCTATGTTTGTTAAAATGGCAAATTTGTGGTCATACTGCAAATGCAGTATCAAGTTCTATACCTAGATATATACATAATCCTCAAAGACTAATAATGTTTGTTTTATATACAGATAGTGGTACAAGGTGACTTGTTTTCTTTATTGAGAAAATAAGAGATTATAATTTGCTGGTATGTTTCTTTCACCCAATGACAAGCATGTGTTCAGGTACATCTGCCTCAGATCTTTCACAGCATAAACTCCCAGAGCAATGTAAAACTCTCCTTTTGCATCTGTGATTGCATGACGCTCTTTCCAGATAAATTTAATTTCTACTTAATAATGAATAAAACATACATTTTATAATAATTTGTTTCCAACTTACAGAGGAAAGCAGAAAATGAAATATATCATAACCACATGTATGAACCTACCAGCAGCTTCAGTAGACATTAATATATGGACACACTTAAAAAATAAGAGCTGCCAGGTGCTAGTCACACACAAAAATTATAGCTGCTCAAGAGTCTGAGATCTAAGGATCATAGTTTGGAGCTAATCTGGGCATGCAAACAAATGAAATGTTTATCTTCAAATAACCACCAAAAAGCCAGAAGTGGAGCTGTGACTCAAGTGATAGAATGCAAGCAAGCCTTGACTTAAAAAGGACTTGAATTCAAGCCTCAGGTCAAGGATAAGCTCAAGAAGGAGGAGAAGGAGATGAAAGAGGGCAAACGCTTCACACTGAATATTTTTTACATTTGAGTCATCTTTATTCCTTTGTTTATTTTTTCCATATATTTTATTGTAATTAATAGAAGGATTACATTATATTCACCAGATAGAAGGTGTATTACTTCACATACATTGATATTCTGTCTCATGTCTTGGTCGACATTGAATGTTATATAGTATATAAAAAATTAAAATTTATGATGTTCATGGTAAATGCCCAGAAGTGATATGGCGGGATCGTAGGGAAGGTCTATTTTCAATTCTTTAAGAAACCTCCACACTGCTTTCCAGAGTGGCTGAACTAGTCTGCATTCCCACCAGCAGTGTAGTAGGGTTCCTTTTTCTCCACAACCCCGCCAGCAACTGTCATTGTCTGAGTTCAAAATCTTGGCCATTCTTGTTGGGATAAGGTGGTATCTTAGGGTTGTTTTCATTTGCATTTCCTTTATGACCATAGATGATGAACATTTTCTCATATGCTTTTCTGCCATTTTAATCTCTTCTTCTGATGTCTCTCTTTAGTTCCCTTGCCCATCATATTCTACTCCATATTTTACCCCATCATCCCAAGTTTCCGAGGAGTAAGGTGACCTGAGACAAACCACTATTACTTGTGACTACGGCTAGTAAATTAATATATCTTGGCTTCTGTGGTGATTGATCTCATGTAATCATGTTTAGTTTGCTTCTCACTGTTCCCCCAAAAGAATCAGGAGTAACAGATGACTGGATTTGTAAAAAAAATATTAATAATAATAGTAATAGTAATGAGTAGCTAAGAGTTTGTGGTATGTGTATTGGCAACAGCCAATAGAAAATGGCATTACAAATGTCCCTGCCTAAGAGATAAATAAAGTTTGGCTCCAAGTTTGGCTTGAGAAGTCACATAACTCATTCATACTAAAAAAAAAGATCATTATTAATAGTCTAGGATTGTTAGATTTATGTTATTATGTTCCCATAAGGACATGTTTATAAGAATTCCTCTGTTGACTTTCTTCTTTTC
This sequence comes from Megascapheus bottae, assembly GCF_031878675.1. Lineage (NCBI taxonomy): Eukaryota > Metazoa > Chordata > Mammalia > Rodentia > Geomyidae > Megascapheus > Megascapheus bottae. Next base: position 23,673,038 of record NC_143511.1, read on the forward strand.
ATGTTAGCCTCTTATCAGTCTTTCCTGTTGAGAGAAGTTAGTATTTATTGCCAACTGGTTTGGTGCCAGGTTGACAGGTCCAGAAACATAAGTTCTCTATCTTCTCACTACCACAGCCCATGATGCTTCTTAGTTCAAGGAATTGGCTTTGATCTTCAAAGTCTCTCATTCCCTAGATTCTGGCAAGTTCACAAATCTGTTACATTTTATTTAGCAACAGGCCCAAGGATAGTACTCAAGCCACTCATTTTCTTTTGTCAGTTTATATTATGGCATCAATCACTTTGAAAGATTCAGGACTGATTCTGAAACGAAAATGAAAGGAATTTCAAGGCATACAGAAAAGCTCTTAATAATATTTCACAATATGATGCAATGATTTCATTTAGATGAAACTGTGGATTATGCCATTCACCAAAAGAGCTTCTATTTAGGAAATCTCATAAGATTATTTTGACAGGCCTCTAAGGAGATAAATATGAGAGTGTAGTTTGCTCAAATATCAGAGAGGACATGTTAGTAAATATCGAAAATATATGACAGAGATGAAGGGATATTAGCCATGCAACTATCCACAAACTTTATGTATAGTAGGGAAAAAAGGAATTAAAGAAGAAGGAGAAAATAACAGCAGTGGATGAGGCATAGAACAATTATAAAAATATATTGAGATGAGTACAGCATTGGGATCCAAGGAACACAGCCTTCCTGGCACCAATTCTAGTGACCCCATCCTTCACCAGGAACTTCTAGTCTGACTTCTCATGCAGAAGTTCTGTGCTTTCTTACTTCAAATAAAGGAAATGTATAGAATAGAAGAAAAACATATATATATAGAGAGAGGGGGGGGAGAAAGAGACAGACAGACAGACGGACAGACAGACAGAAATTGTTAGTTTGGGTTGTGAATGGCAGATCTTAACCACAGATATTAACAATATCTGTGATCTGCAAAGACAATGACCAGTAGGTTGAATGTTACATTTGTGTGTGTGTGTGTGTGTGTGTGTGTGTGTGTGTGTGTGTGTGTGTGAATCCCGGGACTTGAATTTGGGGCCTGGATACTGTCTCTGAGTTTTTCTGCTGAAGGCTAGCAGCATTCTACCACGTGTACCACAGCTCTATTTCTGGCTTTTTGTTTGTGATGTGGAGATGAGGCTCATGGGCTTTCTTGCACAGGCTGGTTTCAAACTGTGATCCTTAAATCCCACCTTTACAAATAGCTAGGATTATAGACATAAACCATCATAATTCAGCCACATTTTTAAAAATTTTATTGTCACGGTGATGTACAGAAGAGTTTCAGTTTTATATGTTAGGTAGTGAATACATTTCTTGTTAGACATTGTCACCCCCTTCCATGTTTTTCTCCACTTTCCCTCCCCCCAATCCTTCCCTCAGGTGTATAATTCATTTCCAACATATTGTCTTGTGTATGTCACTGTTACATGGCTCAACATTTTGTGCCGCCATTTTGTTGTTCCCTTTCCCTTCCCCAATTCAAATAAATCTATATACAATACAACGAGTAACAAACTCAGATACAGTGACAACAGGGAATAAACTAGAGGGGGAAAAAAGCAAAAGAAATAAACTTCACATAGTACATTAAAACAACAGCCACAAAGAAAGACCTCTTCTTTCCATATCCTGGAGTTCATTTTGCTTAGCATCATCTTATATGGCCATATATACATAGCAATTGAGCAATTGCAGTCCTGTGCTAGGAAAATGGAAAGCACATATTAATTGTTACAAATGATGCAAACAATGAAGTCTATGTTTCTTTGGTTCTGGCTTATTTCATTAATAGGATTTTTTCCCAAATCTTTCCATTTCCTTACAAATGGAGCAATGTCATTCTTTCTGCCGGCAGCATAGAATCCCATTGTGTACATATATTACATTTTCTTGATCCATTCATCTTCTGAGGGACATCTGGATTGATTCCATGTCTTACCTATTGTAAATAATACTGGAATGAAAATGTTTGTGCTGACAACTTTAGTATGGCCTTGTTTTTCAGCTACAAAAATTTTAAATTATATTTTATTGCTGGGATAAAGTATAGAGTGGTTACAGTTACATTGGTCAGGTAATGGGTACATTACTTTTCGAGCTTTGATACCGCTTCTCATGTTTTTGTCCCTCTTTCCCTCCCCTAACCTTCTCCCAATCATCTTGTTTTCCCCCTTCCCTTCCCTGTAAATAAACATATATACAATATACCATCTAACAAAGTCAGATACAGTAACCACATAAGATTAACTATCAGTGGGGAAAAAAAGGAGCAAAGAAATAACTTTGCATAGTACATTAAGAACATTAATCACAAAGATGAACCTCTTGTTTCCTTAACCTAGAGTCATATGTACATAGCTTTTGCGCTATTGTGATCTTCTGTTGTAATAATTAGTACATATGTAGGATTCTTCCAAATAAGGGAAACCGTGGAGCCTGTACAACTTTGAAATTGGCTTACTTCACTTAATATGATTTTTTTCCATGTCTTGCCATTTTCTTATGAATAGGGCTGATGGCAGCATACAATTTCTTTATGTTTAAGTACCACAACTTCTTGATCCATTCATCTATTCAGGGCCATCTAGTTTGGTTCTCTATCTTAGTTATGGTAAATAAGGCTGCAGTGAACGTCATTGTGCTAGTACCTTTAGTATGGCCTCATTTCTGGACATACGGGTAAATGCCAAGAAGTAGGATTACTGGGTCACAGGGAAGCTAGTTCTATATTTAGTCTTTTGAGGAATCTCCATACTGCTTTCCAGAGTGGTTGAATGAGTTTACACTCCAACCAATAGTGTAGTAGCAATCCCTCCTGGCCACATCCTCACCAGCTTCTTTGTTATTAGATTTCTTGATAATAGTCATTCTAACTAGAGTGAGGTGAAATCTCAAAGTTGTTTTGATTGCATTTATTTTATGGACAGAGATATGGAACATTTCTTTATGTGTCTATAGATCATTTTTATTTCCTCTTCAGAGAAGTGTCTCTTCAAGTCTTTAGCCCACCTTTTAATGGGACAGTTGTTTCTTTGAGGATTTGTTTTTGAGAGATTCAATTTTTTGACCTGCAGGTATGTTTTAGATATGAGGTGCTTGTCTTTTTTAAGGGTAGTGAAGATCTCCCACTCTGTGAGCTTTCTATTTACCTTTCAGCCACAAATATTTAAGAGCTTAAAAATTTTAAGATATGTACAAAATTGTAAAACTACTATCAACTCAGATAACAATAGAATAATATATATAGCATAAAAAGGAAAACATTTTAATAGAGAAAAATAAGGTGTAATAGAAAAAACAATTTTGTAGAACTACAATTGACATGGAGAAAATAGTCCTTTATAAGTTACCAAATAAACATATATGAATTATTTTCTGTGATCAACTTTTCCAGAAATTAATTATGATTTTTTTCAGTAATTCACTAATGGAGGAATTTTACACATTGCTGAGAGTCATGTAGAGTAGTATATTTCTAGATAGTAATATGGAAATATCTATTGAAAGTATAGAAAAATGCACACGATTTATGAACTAATGATTATTTATCATAAATGTTGTCTTTAGAAAATAGAAAGCATCATAAAGATTCCCATTCACAGCACTATTTATAATATTAAAAATGAAAGCAATTTGTATATCTTCTACTAAGTAGCTACATCACAGAATTTATAGAACCTGTATAAAGAAAATTGACTAACATATATGTATATACATAAATGTGGATATATGAATAAAAATGCACATATGAATATATACAAATACACACATTTACTGATATAAAAAGATCTCATTATTTTTTAGAGTATAGTTTTATTACTTTCAGTAATGATATGCAGTTAAATAACTGCCATTGAGTGCAAAGATAAAAAGTATAGAAAGTCCTATCTTCCAGAAAATGTCTGTCCTGTTTCTCCATGTCAGGTACATATAACTGCTAGATACCAGTGGGGTATGATGGTTGCTCATACCTGTAATCCTACTACTACATGAGGCTAAAAATCTGAGAATCACGGTTCAAGGGCAGGTTCCAGGTTCATGATTCCAGGAAGGAAAAGATGTGAGAACCTCAACTCCAACAGACTACGCAAAAAAAGGTGAAAGTGTGGCTTAAGTAGTAGAGCACTAACCTTGAACAAAGAAACTCAGGGATAGTGCCTGGGCCCTAAACCTCAGGACCATAAATGAATGAATAAATGAATGAATGAATGAATAGAATATTAATATCCCCCCCAAAACACTAGAAACCATTGCTTTGTTTACTGTCACTCTTATTTTTTCAGGAATTCCAAAATTTGATATTAATACATATTGCTACATAAGCCAGTATTTTTTTAAATGTTATATTTTAAAAGAATCCTTAGCATGTGGCTTGAAGTGAAGAGTTCATTGAGAATTGGAGGTCAGAAAGAACCAAAGATATTGCCACTGGACTTTCATTAAAAGTCAACTGTATTTTGTGGCTCCTAGTTTGCTCATGTATAAAATGAAGATGATAATGACCTTTTCCTCACCAGTATCTCTGCATAATTCTGGGCACTGAATCAGGATATGCTTGTTAAGACATTTGGTATGGTTATAACATCTGCTTCTGTTTGTAGGATTGTTCTCACTCCAATAGGCATTGCTGGTATATAGGTTACTATTCCTATTCATAAAAAATGAGATTTACCTTTATATAAAATAGAGAATGTCCTTCATAAAGGCATATTCCATTCAACCTCTTAATGACTGGTTGTCATGGAGATGTTTTAGGATGGGCTCCATCAGCATCAGGGTTTTCTGATTCAATGTTTTCTTTTTTCATTACTGAGGACTAGATGCAAGGTATTATACTTGCTAGCCAAGCACTTTGCTATTGAGCTCTAGCTCCTCAGCCTATCAGATTCAATTTCTGACTTCAATGTTTCTTCCCAATTCTTTTCCAAATCTCAGTGCTTAGAAATTATTGTAGGCTGGAGTTTGATAACTTTCAGCTTCTATTAAATTTTTGACAGCCATTTTTAAAACTTAAGATAGTAGAGTTATGATGTAAGGGATCCAAAAGCCCTGGAGAATCCTGATTTGATGCCTGGTGTTTATTTCCAAACCAGTTGACATGAGATTCTTCTAAATGACTTGACAGAAATGGCTAGAACCGGCATGTCTGGTTCATTCTTCCTCATGTATTTATTCTATATTAATAGGATTTGATTGGATTTCCAAAGTGTTTCAGATATTTTGCTCAGCTATTGCATATATCTGACAACAGTCCTAGAGAAATAACAAGTAGGAGATGAAGACAAAATAAGCAACCCCAAACAACTATAAGATACAAATTCTAAGAAAGAAGTTGCAAATGCATTAGAGGAAGAGCTGCAATGAATGAAAGATGGTTAGAGAAAAAAAAAATTTTAAGTACACTGTAGCATAATGGCACTCTAGCTTAATTCCAAAGCATGAAGGGCTAATGTAAATCTCTAGAGGAAGGAACATACAGAGCAGCAGAAGAAGCAGTAAACATAAATGTTTTATGTCAGCAAACTCAAAAACTAAAGAAAATACCTATGGCTGACATGCAATGGCTGGAAGGAGAGGTCTTAACTTGAAACTAGACAAATACGCAGTAAAACTGAGTCACAATATTAAAAACCAGGTTAAAGAATATGGATTTTCCCTAACTCAGTGGAGTATTGTTAGCTGGCTTCATTCACAGGAATAACTTTGGTATATTTTTATCTTGGATATTTTCATACAATTGAATTTATTATTCTTTTGTCTGATTTGTAGCCAGTAGTTCACTTGCAAAGAATTTAATTAAGGTACAAGGACAAACATACATCTACCTGAGCTGCTTTGCTTTACAAAAATAATAATTACACACAGATTTTTTTCTTGGGAAAATGTTTTAGATATTTTTCTCAGATCTTGCATAGGGTGCTATGTTAAATTATAATTCTTTTCCTATTACCATTTCCCCATTGGAGAACCCTTCCAAGGACAAATGAAGTCATCTGAATTCCCTGTACCAACTCATATGTCATGAAGGCTCCTGTGGTTCACTCTGGCTAGATTTATAATGGCTGAAGTCAGGATCTGATTTATAATCTAATATATAGGTTATCATAAATCAAATTCTGGGATATCTTCATTTTCTAATTTAACAGCTTCAAATTTAGTTGAGTTTTGAAAATGCTTTCTCTCTAGATGTTTTGCATATTTCATATGAAGTAAAACTAAATTGAGTAATCATCACAATTGCATCTATCTATGATTGTACAAATACTTTTGTTTTTTCATATATTTTTTATTGTAATTAATAGAAGGGTTACATGATATTTGCCAGATAGATGGTGCATTAATTCCCATACATTGATTTTTACATCATACTTCAAATGACAAGTTTAATAAACAAGTATTCAAGAAAGGAATCTCTATATACAATTTGTGGGACTTAATCCAAATTAGGCTTAGGGTTTGCATGTCATAGAAACATATTAATTTATGAAATAAAACATTATGTCTATAGAGTCATAGGTTTTTATGTCTATATAGTTATGTTCATATTTCCATTACCATGTCCATAGCCTTGGGTATGCAAATATTGAGTCCTTGCTCTTGTACTCTTTGGGTTTAATAGCCACATATTAAGGATACCATGAGCCTTTTGTTCCTTAGGTCTTGACTTGTCTCACTCAACATGATTCGCTCTAGATTCATCCACTTCCCTGCAAATGCCATTATTTTATCTTGTCTGTTGGCTATGTAGAATTCCATTGTGTGTATATATATCACATTTTCTGTATCCATTCATCTTCAGTAGGGCATCTGGATTGTTTCCATCACCTGGCTACTGTGAATAGTGCAGAGATGAACATAGCTGAGCAGGTGTCCTTATCATATCTTGGGTTATGATGTTCAGGGTGAGGACATTAGGAAATGGAAAGACATCCCATGCTCATGGGTAGGGAGACCCAACATAGTGAAAATGGCTATACTGCCAAAATTGATATACAAATTCAATACAATCCCCATCAAAATCCCAAAGACCTTCTTTACTGAAATAGAAGATATAATCCAAAGATTCATATGGAACAAGAAAAGACCTAGAATAGCCAAAATAATTCTAGACAAAAAGAGCAATGCTGGTGGTATCACAATACCAGACTTCAAACTCTACTATAGAGCTATAATAACAAAAACTGCTTGGTATTGGCACAAAAACAGACCAGAAGACCAGTGGAACAGAATAGAAGACCCAGAAATAGAACCATATACCTATACTCAATTTGTATTTGACAAAGAGGCCAAAGATATACAGTGGAACAAACACAGTCTATTCAATTATTGGTGCAGGCAAAACTGGGAAGCCACATGCAGAAAACTAAAAATTGACCCTAGCCTTTTGCCATGCACAAGCATTAACTCAAAGTGGATCAAAGACTTCAATGTCAGACCGGAAACCGTGAAACTGCTACATGATAAAGTAGGAGAGACACTGGAACTCATAGGCAAGGCAAAAGATTCCTGAACAGAATCCCAGGGTCACAACAGATTGGAGAGAGACTCGATAAATGGGATTACCTAAAAATAAAAAGTTTCTGTACAGATAAAAACATAGTCGCAAAAGTAGAGCGAAAGCCAACCAACTGGGAAAAGATATTCACCAATAATACATCTGACAAATGCTTAATATCCAGTATCTACAAGAAACTAATCCCCCCCAAAACCAACAAACCATTCACTAAAGGGCAAGGGAACTAAAGAGAGACTTATCAGAAGAAGAGATTAAAATGGCAGAAAAGCATATGAGAAAATGTTCATCATCTATGGTCATAAAGGAAATGCAAATGAAAACAACCCTAAGATACCACCTTACCCCAACAAGAATGGCCAAGATTTTGAACTCAGGCAATGACAGTTGCTGGTGGGGTTGTGGAGAAAAAGGAACCCTACTACACTGCTGGTGGGAATGCAGACTAGTTCAGACACTCTGGAAAGCAGTGTGGAGGTTTCTTAAAGAACTCAAAATAGACCTTCCCTACAATCCCGCCATACCACTTCTGGGCATTTACCCTGAACATCATAAATTTTAATTTTTTATATACTATATAACATTCAATGTCGACCAAGACATGAGACAGAGTATCAATGTATGTGAAGTAATGCACCTTCTATCTGGTGAATATAATGTAATCCTTCTATTAATTACAATAAAAATATATGGAAAAAATAAACAAAGGAATAAAGATGACTCAAATGTAAAAAATATTCAGTGTCAAGTGTTTATGTTTGAACTTGAACTGTATCTGGGGAAAATTATTGAGAGAATTTTATGTCATTCAACTTACTCATTTAGAAAATGTAAGTGGAAATAAATTTTGGATAGTCATCAGAATCAAATGAGTTTATAGATAGACGATCAACATCACATAACCTGAACCCTTTAGATACATTCATTTTCATTAATAAACACTGTTTCTCAGGGGAGGTGTTAAATATTGGCTATGGCAAGTGAGAGAACACAGCTCATCATACTAGACAGATAAGCCAGATGGAAGTAGAGGTATTGAAAGAGATGTGAAATTTGAGAACAAAAGACAGCCAGAGGTACTAGATAAGCCTGTAGTCTTTCTGTGTTCTTCAGGATTCTATTAAGTTTAGGCCAACTCTAGTTCTTGTCTTTTCTGAAAGATTGTCTGTATATATTTTCCATCAGCAGCAGCATATTATAGCATGGACAAAAGGGCAGAAGGTAGAATCCGATCTGGTCATACAAACCATGTACCCTTCATCAGGTGTATTAATCTGTTTGAGATTATTTCTTTCTCTGAAATATTGGATAGTAATGTTGTAAACTTTTTAGCTTTGTTAAGGGAACCATGTTACCTAGACACTTAGAAGGCCTACTCCACAGTCTGGCATATGTTAAGTACTCAAGGAAGTTATAAATAATCATTCTAGCACTATCAAAATCAGATTTTGTTTTAAAGCTGAATACTCCTGAAAGTTAGGTTAATTGCCCAATGACTTAACATGGGCCAAATCATTTCTCCCTGCCTTTAAAGTTCATGCATTCATTTTTGCCACTTCATGAGAGAAAAAAAAAACAGAACTCTCTCAAATCCTAAAATCATTTAATCCCTGAACTAGTATTAATCTTTAAAAAATTAAAGGTTTTGAGTTATTTTAGACTTACCCTAATAGAAAAATAAAACCTCAGCAATAGAAAAATGCCAAAAAAGATATCAGGTACAATTTTCACACTAGTGTCAGAAGCCCAAATGTACAAGGCAGGGTATGTGGGCCAGTTATTCTCTCCGTTCTCACCGGCATGTATCAAAAGGTTGAGTGTACACAGGAAGGTGTAGGAATGGTGTGAACTTGAACTTGTGTTTTATTTCAACATCTCTTGGCTAACAAATCTGCCTTAAATGTCACCATTAACAATGCAGTGCTCATCTTTTCCCCAGCTCACACAGTTCATTCAGGCACTAACTGAAGAGATTCACTGCTTCATCTCCCCTCCCCAAAGATATTAATTTAAGACTTCTTTACCAACTGGGTTAGATTTATGACTTTCATAATGGAAATTTACCTAATGCTTAAATAGGGTGTGTGTGTGTGTGTGTGTGTGTGTGTGTGTGTGTGTGTGTGTGTGTGTGTTTCCCCGTGTCAGCTATCTAATCTTAGAAAAAGATCAAAGACATTTACAAAAATGAATAGTATTGTAGAAATTAAGAGGCTATGAATATTAAGTGGTTAGAAATGAACATCTCAAACTCTTATATTTTTAACAAGCCTCTATGGACTCATTAAAATTTTAGAATCATACCAAAAAATCATCTGTTTTGTGAATGGTAGTAATAGCATTTCAGTGCCCAATGAGGATGTGTTTTCACTCTTGGTCTTTGGATATGTATTAAATGGTGAGTGTCAGGAGGGTCAGGGAAGTTTTGGTGAGACAGAAGCTACTACTTTTATACTGTTCTGTTTCACAAATGGATACTTCTTTGTATATTAAAGCTTTATACTTCAGTAATAGACTATGTGGTTTCTTCCAGCTGCAGAAGAAAGCATTAAACAAAGTCACAAGTGACTTCCTATGTTCCTTGCAGAAGTCCCTTTCCCAGGAATAAGAAAAAGGGCAAACACCATGCTTTTAGTTATTGTTTAAAAGTGCTCATCCTCTTTATTCCTCTTTATGCCATGTTTTCTCATGGCAGTTCTCCATTTGTGAGTCCCACTAAACATCATAGCATCATTAGTTTGCTTTTTTTTCTGAGAACAAGAGCTTTGAGATGGACAGATCATGTTATTTCAACTAAAATAATCATCAGTTACTAATATCTTTCAAGTTTTGTCATAATGGGCCCTATTTGCAGGCCTCTACAATATGTTAGCTAATTTTCCTTTAATTCGTCCTTTTTATCCCCAATTTGCCAAGAAGAGATTAGGAAGCTTTCACAAAGCTTCCTGTAAAATATCTGGGCTATGGTTCCAAAACATTTGGTATGTACTCCATGCTCTTAAGTGCTTTGCTGAACTGTCAAAGGAGTCAGACAAAGAAGCAACAGTTATAACTGTTATTAACCCTGTATCAGTGCTGTGCTTGTAGCTGTTGACCTTTCAAAAAGTTTCAAGGTGGAAACTTACAGGTCCTTTTTTACAATGGGGAAACTAAGGCTTAAGGCTACACTTCAGTTTCAATTCTTGTCTTGTCTGAAAAGTACCAGATAAACTTGTCAAGCTCTGCTGTCCTAGTACAAGAATGAGATATTCCCCTTAGTCTATCACTACCCACAATGACCCCACTAATAAGCAAAAAAAAAAAAAAAAAAAAAAAAAAGGTGATGGGAACCAGGCACCAGTGGCTCACATCTGTAATCCCAGATAATCAGGGTTGAGGATTGCTATTGAAAGCCAGTCCAAGCAGGAAAGCCCTTAAAACCCTTATCTCCAATTAACCATCAAAAAGCTGCAAGGGAAGCTGTGGCTTACAGTGATAGAACACCGGCCTTGAAAGCTTGAGTCAGTGCCCAAGCCCTAGATTCCACTACAATTGATTAAAAAAAAAAAAAAGCTGAAAGTGGAGTTCTGGTTCATGAGCTGAAAGTGGAGTTGTGGTTCATGTGGTAAAGTACTGAGTTCAGGAGTGTGTCATATGAACATGTACACAAACACACACACAAACACACACACACACACTCACATGAAATTAATTACACCAAAGTTTATAAGTTCAGGCTTATGTAAATGTGTTCATGTATGCCTATTTGTACTCATTCGCATATCTGTATATGTATGTGGCTATTATTTAAAATCTATGTTAAAAGGACTTGCTTGTGAACCAAAAAAATACCTTTTTAATTTTCATAAAGAAGGGTTACAGTTACACAGGTCAGCTAAACAGTACATTTCATTTTGGACAAGTCACCTTTCACTTCCTCTTTCCCAGGAAAGAACATTTTTATTTTTTTTATTTTTTATTTTTTATTGTAATTAGTAAAAGGATTACATGATATTTGCCAGATAGAAGGTGCATTAATTCACATACATTGATACCCTTTCACATGTCTTGGTACCCATTACCCTCCCCCACACGCCCCACCCGTCTTGGTTTTCCCCCTTCCCTATCAAATTTCAAATAACCAAATACAAATAAATTAAATATATCAGATAACAAAGTGAGATACTGTAACAATATGAGATAACCAAGGGACAGCCAAAGAGATGAGAGACAACATAGTACATTAAGGACAACAATCATTTGTTATATGGCTTTTGTTTCAATATCCTGGAGGTCCTTTCAATTAGCTTCATACTATATGGCCTTATGTATCAAGATTTTGCTCTATTGCAGATCTCGGCTAGAAGAGCCCAAGATTTCTACTGATTATGACAAATGAGGGAAACCATTGAGCCTAAGTTCCTTTGAGTCTGGCTTACTTCACTTAATATGATTTTTTCTAAGTCTTTCCATTTCCTAACAAATGGGGCGATGTCATTCTTTCTGACAGCAGCATAGAATTCCATTGTGTACAAATACCACAACTTGTTGATCCACTCATCAACTGAGGGACATCTAGGTTGGTTCCATATCTTTGCTATGGTGAATAGTGCTGCAATGAACATTGTTGTCCTAGTAGATTTAGTATATCCTTGTTTCTGGATGGTTGGGTAAATGCCAAGTAGTGGAATTGCTGGGTCATAGGGGAGTTCTATGTTTAGCCTTTTGAGGAACTGCCACACTGCTTTCCATAGTGGTTGAACGAGTTTGCACTCCCACCACCAGTGAAGTAGTGATCCCTCCTGGCCACATCCCCTCCAGCATCTGTTGTTATTAGTTTTCCTGATCCTGGCCATTCTAACTGGAGTGAGGTGGAATCTTAGCGTTGTTTTGATTTACATTTCTTTTATGACCAGAGATGTTGAGCATTTCTTCATGTGTCTATAGGCCATTTTTATTTCTTCTTCAGAGAAGACTCTCTTTAAGTCTTTGGCCCATTTTTTAATGGGATGGTTGTTACTTTGGAGATTAGTTTTGGAGTGATTCAATTTTTTGAGTTGTTGATATATTTTAGATATGAGGCCTTTGTCCGTTGTTTGGTTGGTGAAGATCTTCTCCCACTCTGTAGGCTTCCTAATTAATTTACTAGCTATGTTCTTTGCCATACAAAATCTCCGCAGTTTAATGCAGTCCCACTTATCCAGCCTTTCTCTGATTTGTTGTGATTCTTGGTCCTTATTAAGAAAGTTTCGACCGGTGCCAAGGAGGCCTAGTGTATCTCCTATTCCTTCCTGTAAAGTTTTCAGATTGTCAGCTCTTACCTCCAGGTCTTTGATCCATTTGGAGTTAATTCTAGTGCAAGGTGACAAAGAAGGATCCAACTTTAGTTTTCTGCAGGTGCCTAACCAGTTCTGCCAGCACAACTTGTTGAAGAGGCTGTCTTTCTTCCATTCTATTTTTTTGGCTCCCTTGTCAAAGATTAGGTGGCCATAGGTCTGTGGTTTAATATCTGGGTTCTCAGTTCTATTCCATTGGTCTTCAGGCCTGTTCTTGTGCCAGTACCAAGCTGTTTTGATAATTATACCTCTGTAATAGAGTCTAAAGTTTGGAATTGAAATTCCTCCAGCGCTGTTCTTTCTGCTAAGAAGTGTTTTTGCTATACGGTGTTTTTTATTATTCCATATGAAATTTTGAATTGCCTCTTCTATTTCTTTAAAGAATGCCATTGGGATATTGATGGGTATTGCGTTGAATTTGTAGATAGCCCTTGCCAAGATTGTCATTTTCACAATGTTGATTCTTCCAATCCAGGAGCATGGGAGGTTTTTCCGTTTCCTTAGTTCTGCTTTAATTTCCATTTTTAGGATTTTAAAGTTTTCATCAAAAGGTCCTTTGCATTCTTAGTTAAGCTAATTCCCAGGCACTTTCTTTTCTTTGAGACTATTGTGAAAGGAGTTTAGGAAAGAACATTTTTTAAAGAAGCTAAATTATTTGGGTATTCCCCCTCTAAGTCCATTTTAAGAAATCATTCAAGGAATTTAAGACATTTTTGCATGTAAAGTGCCCTTGTAACGTAAGTTAATACTGAATATATCTGTAAAGAATCTATGGAACTATAACCCTGAAGAGGATTGTCTGCCTAAAATTTTTATCATCATGTGAAGAAATGAGGGATCCAAGATTGCCTCTCTGAAGAAGTGAAAGATGGACTGGAGTGGTCATTTCTCTTAATATAATTGGGAAACTATTGTTTGAAACAAACTCAAGTTATGGAGAGGCATATTTCAATTCAGCCTTAGGAAGAACTTTCTGTCAACTAGGGCTGTCAACCATGGAGCGAACTGTCTCCAAACCTTGCCCACACCCTGTCACTATGGGCATTGATGCAGAGAATGGACTCAAGTCAGAAAATTCAGAGAATGATTGGCGTATTGGAGGAAAAATACAGTGGAAAGCCTTTGTAATTTAGAGATATTTTTTATTTGAATAATTGTATTGTCAGGGTAATGTATAGAGGGGTTACAGTACATTTGCCAGATAATGGGTACATTACTTTTTGAACATTGATAACCATTCCCATGTTTTTCTCCCAATTTCCTTCACCTTCCCTCCTACCAACCCAGAAATAGGAAATGAATGCTGCTTATGCCCTTAATAATTAAAAAAAACATTTTAATATCTTTTAATCTATTTCAGAATCAATTATCTCTAAAAGATACCTGAGGAGTACAATGCCTTAAATCAAAAATATATTATTTAATCTATTTGAAGAACTTCCATTTGAGAATAATTAAGAATAGTTTTATAGATTAATAGAACTACAAAGAGTCTTAATGTTTTGGAGTATATTATAGATGCATCAGAAAAGTTCTTAAAATGTATAACTCTATTTAAGTGCAATTTTTAAAAAGGAAGAAATATCCAGGTGTCAGTGGCTGACATCTGAAGTACTAGCTACACAGGAGGCTGAGATCTGATTACAGTTCAGAGTTAGAAGGAAAGTTTGTGACCTTCAATTACCCAGCAAAAAGCTAAAAGTGGGGCTGTGGCTCAAATAGTAGAACACTGGCCTTGAGTAATAAATAAATGAATAAATAAATAAATAAATAAATAAAAATTTTTAAAAAGCTCAAAGGCAGTGCCTAGATCCTCAATTCAACTCCCAAGACTGACACAAAAAAAGAAAATAAATAAAAGAAAGAAAAAGAAAAAGGCACAGCATGGTTTTGAAACAAATATGATACATTGTCACAAAGTTTACAACACAAAGAATTTTCCTCTTAAAAAAAAATCACTGAACTAGAAAAAGGCAACAAGCCTGTTAACTGAGGTCAATCGAAAAGTGAGTAAGATGGTAACATTAAATCACAAAATATGGGATAAATGAAGACACTTACCAATGGTTTTCATTATTTCCTTGGGTTCCTGACTTCTATCTGCACAATGTAAACCATATTCTTATATTTTAGATTCTGAAAATATATACTCAAGAAACTTCCAGACACCTAAGAATTTTAATGTAATAATAGAATTACTTGTCAGGGTCTTGGCATTGTTTTCTTGTTTCTCAGTGTTACTTGAAGGAAACATACTGTCAATCCTTTCAGTCTTCAGGATGCTCTGTCATTGTGCCATTTCCTTAGGCCAACCCCTTTATATCTAAGAGATATTCAGAAGACCAGGTTAAGTAGTACAATACTATACCTGGTTGACATGATTTTCCTAGAGAGAGGGAAAAATGTGCAGTATTGATAGCTGCAGCTCATTGTCAGCATACATTAAAAGTTTAGATCTTACCAAAAATCTTCAAATTGGCCCCTTATCCTGGAAATACAGGGAAAAGATGATGAGTAGAAAGGAAAGTAGGAGCCGGGTGGGTTGCAGTAGCCTGTAATCCTAGCTACTCAGGAGGCTGACATCTCAGGATCGTGGTTCAAACCCACATGGGGCACTAAAATCCATGAGCCCCTTATCTTCAAGTAGAAAACAGGAAGTGGGCCTGTGGCTCAAGGGGTAGGATGGTAGCCTTGAGCTGAAGAGCTCAAAGACAGTGCCCAGGCCCAGAGTTCAAGCACCATGACCCCCAACCTCCCCCCCAAAATAGAAAGGAAAATAGTGTTTCATGAAAGGTAAATTTGAAAGGTAAATTTGGGCATATAGACCCACTCAATGTGTTATTTTTATAAGAAATGAAATAATAATAGGATCATTTCAGAGTTTACAGCCTGTAGGTATTTGTTCTGAGGATTTATAAACATTAACATTTATAATGGTGATACACCAGTATTTTTGCATTTGTGAGAGGCCAACTTCTGGGGCTGTGCTTTCTCTTCTTTGCTTTTCCTTCTCTCTAAGACTGGAGAAGGCCTCATTCCATTTTGGAAAAAAAAAAAAAGCCACTGCTTCAAAAAGAGAGGGTGGACAGGGGGAGGGACCTGTAAACCCCACTTTAGATATTTGTATAGCAAACAATTTTAACAGAAATGACCCCAAAGATGGGAGAAAAGTCTTCATTCCAGCACTGCTCATCTTCTTTGATCTTCATTTCCGTGGCTGTGCAGTCTCCAAGTTGATTCCCTTGAGGGTTTTGTGCTTCTCTCCTCTAATTACCATTAGAGAGGCTGTGAATCCACCCACTTCCTCATTCCCTGAAGTTCCTGACGTTCTTAACCAAAGTTATTCTTAAAAATTAAAGGGGCTAAAAGGATCAAAGGGCTGTTTGGTTTCAGAAGGGGTTCTTACCATTTTGGGACAGGAGGGATGGGGCTAGAGGAATGGAGTGTCCTGCCTTTTCCTGGAGTTGAAGTCACCCAACCACATCGAAGCACTTAAGGGCATTTAATAGCTTAGAAAAGCTGGAGTCTTAATGCTTCACTGGAGGAAAGTCTTGAGGTCTGGTAATATTGGTGTACTCTGCTCTACTCTGTAATCCATTTATTAAACTCATGATAATGCATAGGAAGTGTGCAGAATTAATTTGTGTTGCTTACTAACTAGTTCTGTTAAATACATGAACTGCAAACTCTTAAAGGAAAATCGCAGTGGATTCCTACCACACATTTAGCCCCTGCTGTTCCAAGAGTGATTATGGTAGAGGAAGACTTACAAGATGCCAGTTGCTGCCCTAAGTGCTTTGGCAGTGTTAGCTCATTTGGCCCTCACAAAACTCCCACATGTATGGCTTATCTCTATTTTAGAGATAAATATTCTAAGCACAAAAGAGACCTAGAATTAGAATTTGAACTATGAAGTCTGATTTTAGAATTCATGCTGGTAAAGTGTTATGTCGATATCATAATCACAATGATGATCTGAGACATTCTGAACATTTCTTCTTCATAAGTCTTTTTTGTTGTTGTTGTTTTGTATCTTTTTTTTTGTCAGTTGTGGGCCTTGAACTCGGGGTCTGGGTACTGTTTCCTGAGCTCTTTCTACTCAAGGTTAGCACTCCACCACTTTGAGCCACAACACCACTTCTGGTTTTTGGTGATTAATTTATGATAAGAACTTCACAGGGACTTTTCTGCCTTGCCTAGCTTTGAATCTTATTCCTCAGATTTTCACCTCCTGAGTAGCTATGATTATAGGTATGGGCCACCAGTATATACCTTCACAAGTCTTTTAACTCATTTAAGGTTAAATGATGAAAAAGCTGAGAAAATTGTCTTATTGATGTAATCCTTTATTAAAGAAAGAGGAAAGGAGAAAGTCTCACAGACTAGGAAACTAGCTTCAGCGCAGACTCCAGTTTTACTAGTTACATTAGACTTAGCACTCTGGGGTTCACATGCTTACTCTGTAAAATAGGCATGTGGCAGCAGTGTCTGGTTTGCAGGGTTGTCACTGACAGGAGTGTATTATGCAGCACATTTTAAGTTTACAGCATCATGTCTGAGACATACATGTCTGTTGTTAACATTTTAAAACTGCCTCCATCTCTCTGTGGTAACCATCAATGAATCGACTGAATTGGAGTTTTGTAAAAGTCAGATTGGTTTAGCAGAAAATAGACGTGGATTTTATGTTCAAGTCCTGATGTGTGTGTGTGTGTGTGTGAGAGAGAGAGAGAAAGAGAGAGAGAGAGAGAGAGAGAGAGAGAGAGAGAGAGAGAGAGAGAGAGAGAGAGAGTTCTACCAATGGACCAGCTTTTCTGCAATTCTTCAATCTGTGACTCAAGAGCTTTAGAGGGAAATGGGGTGTAGAGCAGTGTGCCAGCTTTGACCTTCTAGACAGAATCTATGTTGTCTTAGATTTTTAATTACAACAGTGGACCACATGTCCTCTAACTCCTCCCAGTCATGCAGCATGGCCATGGAATGGCACTGACCCATCATCTCTTACCGTTAATTGGAAATGGAAAACTCCTATAATCCTAGGAAGGGAGTTCCAGTGCAAAACGCAAGTTCTACAGCAATGCTATAAGGACGTGGGGATGTTCCTGGGTAGATTTTTCTGGTCCACTACTTCCATTGAGGTCTAAAGCTTGCATAGGATGGGTAGTCAAACTAGCAGGTATCAGCTGAGCTCCTTCTTCTCTCCTTCCAGCCCTTTTTAACTTCCCTTTTCTAAGTGAAATTATCCAATTTCTCCCTTCAAATGGAAACGTTCTCTATTCTCTCATACCACAGGAGCTCTAAAGACTCTTCAAATCGCTGCAGCCAGTCTTTCTGAAAGCCTCCTGAGACAATGAGTAGGGTGAGGTGTAGCAGAATGCTCCTGTCCAGTGCGCTCCATCTTTACAGACAGCATCTCACACGGTACCTTAAGGGTTAATTATTTTTTGTTGTTGCAGAGAAAGCATAGTGGCTTTCCAAGGGGAATACACCCCAATTTAGAAATTGCCATCGCTGAAAGATAAACCACATATGCATTTCTCTGCACAGCATTCTACAAAAAGGAATAACCACTCCCAGTGTGTATGTGTAAGTTTCTTTGCTGTCAACCTATCCATCATCTAGAGAGGCATATATCAAGCTGAGGACTGTTAATAATAATATTAAAAAAACACACCCTTTACAGGACAGGAAACCATGCTTACTATAGATTCATTTTACAACCGCTCTCAATTTATTGTGTCACATAAATCATAAAGGGATGCCTTTTATCATTCCCAAGCCTCTCTTCTCTTGGTGTGTCCTAGCCCCTCCCCACGTGCTAGTTTCCAACCCCTCCAAGATGCTTTGTGCAAGAAAAGTTCCCATTCTGGGTTGATTTTTTTTTCTTGTTGTTCTTTTTTGCACTCCTGGCTCTCCCTCCCACTAAAGCAAAGCAAGCAAAGCAAATGGCCCGGTTTCCCCCCCAATGCCTGACCTGCGTTTGCTGGGAGGAGAGCGGGAGAGGGAGCACGCATTCCGGAGCAGGCTGCTCTGACTCCGACCGACCACAGGCTGTTTCGTGCAGGCTGTGTCCCTTTCCTTCAAAACCCCAGCATCCCCTCCCTGAAGCAGCAGGCAGTGTGCCTCCATTCAGCCACATTTGGTATGCATGAGCACGGCTGCAGGGAGAGGGGAGGTGGCTTTCTTAAGGAGGTTCAGGGGCTCAGGCAAAGCCACTTGACTGGTCTCCCAAGTTCCAGGAAGCCTCAGCCCTGATGGAATTCTCAGGTGTGGAGACGGCCACGGGGTCCCAGGGCCATTGTGGGAGCTTCTTTATTTTCTAGGCATTGCTCAGGTTTGCAGGATTTTATTTTTGTTGCTGTTGTTTCCTCTCCCCCTCCCTCCCCCCGGTGGAATTTGGAAGGGGTCATGAATCAAACTGATGCTTCTCGACCCCTAAACTGGACCATCCGGAAGCTGTGCCACGCAGCCTTTCTCCCGTCAGTCAGACTTCTTAAGGTACTGTAACTTGCTGCTTTGAATAGCTCTTATGCTTTTCAGGTCTGAATACCTAACTTCGCACTTGGGCTGGGACACACGCGCGTGTTGGGGAGTACAAATGCCTTCAGTTTGGGCTCTGTTGTTGCCTATGGCTGGAGAGAGCACCCCTCAAATGCCTACCCCTCCCAGAAGATGGAGTAAGACACATTTGAGTATGTGTGTGTATGTGAGAGACAGAGAGAGAGGATGGTCTCAGAGATGAGAGGCTTACCTGAGTCTGTCCTCCCCTTTCTGCTACCTTTATTAAGCATCCTCCAAATAGAATTAATTAACTTTTTAGGGAAGGGGGAGGGGAGAATGGTCAAGGGTGGGTGTGAACTGTTTTACTCCCCAGTGTTTTTGGCTTCAGAGCTTCCCCCCCCCACCTCACTTTCTCTCTCTCTCTCTCTCCCTGGGGAAGCCCTTCGACCTACTTTCCCTTAAATGGAACCTGAGAGAACAAAGGATTCTCCTCATTATTTTAAAAGCTCAGTTGTGGGATAGCCAGTCAGGTAAAAGACAAAGAATAAACCTTATCCAGTAGTGGCTTTTTTATGGCATAATCATTTCTTCCTTCTGAGTGAAGGCAGTAATGAGAAAGTGTTCTGACATATTGTGGAAAGAAAGGTCTCTCCAGCTCTGAGTAACACAAAAGAGCTCTTCTACACCTTACTAGAATTGCCACCTTGTGTCCACAAAGCTCCTTTTTCTACAAGCAAATATATTGCAGATACTGTAAAAAGAAGTCCAGACAACTCTATGCTAATCCATTTTCTTCATCTTGTCTGATAGAGAGGGACACACAAATAAATGTGAGGATGTAGAAAAGAAGTATTCTTGTCTAGAAATGAGCATATTAACTTTGCCCCGTCATTTGAGGGAAAGTACCTGTCTCTGAATGTTTCACATTGTTATGTCTAGTTAAAGTTAAAAAGGCAGAGCAAAGTTCTCTGTTCTCTTGTTCTTGCTCTATATGGTCTTTTGCTTTATCAGTGACTATTGAGTGCATTGGCTAACATAGATGATTAATAGATTAATCTTTAAGAAGCCATACTTGCATATTTCTTTTTCCTGAGGATGTATTCTAGTTGGTTAAGTTTGATTGGATAATTCATTTCATATAGCTAAGTGTTCCTCACAACAGAGTGTTACCCATTGTCTTAGTTTTCCTGACACTGTTAAACACAAAGTGGTATTAATTTTCCTATAGACTGTCCCCAAGGACTATCAGACCCCCGTCAATATGGTTGTCATGGCAATGACTTTCTTCCCAAAAAGTATATTTGGGAAGGGAAGCAGATTTGGTTGTGGGGAGGGAGGGAGGGAGAGAGGGAGGGAGGGTGGGAGAGAGAGAGAGGCAGAGAGAGAGACAGAGACAAGAGACAGAGACAGAGAGACAGACAGACAGACAGACAGACAGACAGACAGACAGACAGAGACAGAGAGACAGAGAGGCTGTCACTGGATTAGAACACCAGGTGTGATAGGGCATGAAAAAGAATGAACCTGGAGAATCAAGAAATGGGTATAAATTTCCTCCAGGATTATTAATGAATTAAGATTGTGGAACAAAGAATGTTTTGGCCAATTGGAGTAAGATTGAGAAGGTGGGCTGCAGTAATTCTCTATGTACAATGATAAATATTTTTCAATTACTGTCACTCATTGACTTTACTCAAACTAATTCTTTTTGACTGTTCATAATAGGTTATGTGTATAAATTGTTATTGAATACTCAGCATATTACTTACTAATACACTATCTTAATGCAAAAATAGAGAAGTGCCAATTTGAAATGAATTATTTATTATTAGAAGAGTTCTGTCATCTAGTTTGCTGAATATATATATATACATATATATATATATGGAGAAAGATACTGTCAGTACTACTCCAATGTTTATACTGTTAGCACTATTCTTCTAATCTCTATTAACATTGTGTTTGACAATTCATCTAATAAAGTGCACTAGTGAGTATCCTTCCAATGTTTTCAGTATCTGAAAGACATGATTTATTTACTAGAGAACTTTCTTTCTAAATGACATGATCGACCTGTGTGACATCAAATAGTGCATTTCAAACTCTTGCAAGGAAAATGAAGTGCTACAAATTCTTTCAACAATACTATGGAAGAAATGGAAATTTGGATATTAACAATTGTATTTTCCAAAAATACAAAGACTGTGTATCTACACCCTGAAAAAAAAAAACCACATTGAATTTTAGCCATCTTTTTTTTCTTACCTTAGTGTCATGTTGTCTTTATCTTTCAAATAAAATGAGAGTCCATAAGGAATAATTTGCCTCTTGTGGTAAATGTCCTTCCTGGCTTCATCTGAACATTAAATATTTAATAACAATTATTCTTACCAATCTTTCCTTATTTTCTGCTTTCTAAAATCTTCCCCAGTTGGACTAACACTGACCCTCATCCATACCACCACCATGTTACTTTGATGGATAGATTCTCTGGGTATCCAAAAATCAATTGAATTTCTTAGCTAACAATGGCAATTCTTCTATTCAACAGGTAATTTTTGTTCCTCTTCCAACTGTTGTGATATGATAAGGCCTCTCTTGTGCTCTGATTGGTCAGTAAATGTAGTGTAGGGCATGATGGCCTGATGAGATTCTGCTGCTAAAAGCAGTCCATTTCCCTTTCCTTCCTTTTTCTTGATGAGGCATGTTGCTTTGATATCTTACACTGGTACCACATGAAGAGTTAGAAATGGCTACACCATCTAATTTTTTTGTGCTTTCCATATCCTAATAAAAATAGGATATGAAAGTATCAGAAGGGCAAGGCTAGCCTTTGAAACAGAAATTAATCTCATTAAGCACTGAACTATATTTATTTCTTCCTTTTGATAACATCTCCTTTGTTGTTTTGTCAATCTCAGACCTAATTCTGAACATTCCAGGCAACTTTTATTTTGAATTTGGGGCTGTACTTGGAAATAACACTTGAAAATGCATTTCTGGACAGGCACATGAAAATGATGGCCAAAAGACAGAGTCTGTTTTCAAAGGAATAAATTTCAAGCAGGACCCTTTCCAAACCATTTCATTTCTGTTGTCATTTGCTTCATTTTTTTAATGTAGGTTTCAACTTACCATTAATTACAAAGAAAAAGTCAAGTTTGTTTCAGTGACAGAATGTTCTTAGCATATTTCATATTCATTATCAGGTCTGTCTGTGCCATTGTTTTATTTGGGAAATTTATTTTAGTAACTTGGGTTGAATTTGAAGATTATTTTTAGGGCAGAGAGCTTTCTTAGTAGTAAAGACTTGGCAGTCTTTCTGAATAGAAGGGCTTCTGGTAAATGGGTTACACTGGGAAAAAGGAAGGCTGTCTCTGCGTAACAGATTTAGTTGGGCACATTTAATACAGATTTCTTTTTTTTGCCAATCCTAGGACTTGAACTCAGGGACTAGGCAGTGTCCTTGAGCTTTCTCAAGGCTAGTGTTCTACCATTTAGCCACAGCACTACTAGCAGCATTTTCTGGATATGTGGTACAAAGGAATCAAACCCAAGGCTTCATGTATACTAGGCAAGCACTTTACTACTAAGCCATGCTCCTGGAACCATAACTTGATTTTTAATTAAAAAAAAGGCCAAATGATCAATCTGATTTTAAAATATTTGAAGTAAGTAATGATATGGCTTTGTCTACTTTGAGCAATATCAGAAAGAGAGTAGATGAATCATAATTGAGAAAGTTAGGCCTAAAATCTAGGGGCTAATTGCCTTGTATTCCTAGTTAGGTCTGTGATCTTGGTTAAATCACATAGTCTCTCTATAACTTTGAGTTCTTTTTAAAATAATGAATTTAAGTTTTGATTTCAAGCCAAAATTGATTCCCTGTGGTGAATGATCCATGAGCTTGTAAGAAAGGAGGTGTGTGTGTGTGTGTGTGTGTGTGTGTGTGTGTGTGTGTGTGTGCATGCTGGTATTGTGGCTTGAATTCATTTTTGTCTTTCAAAGATTTTTCTTCTTGAGCCCCACCTTTATTTCCAGCTCGTGTGTGGTTGATTAAAGGTAAGACTTTCATAGACTTTCCTGCCTAGCCTTATTTCAAACCACAGTTCTTAAATCTCAGACTCCTGAGTCGTAAGGATTATGAGCATTAGCCACTGGCCCTTGGAAAGGATAGAAAATTAAGATAGAAAAATGAAATGGATAGAGTAAGCAGAATGATTTAAATGAAACAAGATCATGTCCTCTAAGTTAAGACAAATGACCTTTATTGTGAAACTTAGAGATGTTTTAATGTATAATCCAGATGGAAGGATTATACATGTGCTCTGAATATGGTGCTGTTATAGGGTGAGGTGACATAACTGGAAACTAAACAGTTAGATCAAAGAGACCTGGACAGGGTATAACAACTTGGGCAAAGGCAAAAGTAAATGCATGGGCTAGTTACACTGATCAGTTGTGGTCAAGGAAGAAACCTGAATAACTTCTGAGTTTTTATTTTTGCTATCTGGTTGGAAAATGAGAAGTAAAGGTCCTAAGAAAGAAAGGAGACATGTGAAAGGGTATCAATGTGTGTGAATTAATGTACTTCCTATCTGGCAAATGTCATGTAACCCTTCTATTAATTACAATAAAAATATGAAAAAAAGAAAGAAATGAATAAAAATAAATGCATTCTTCCTAAATTTAAAAAAAAAGAAAGGAGAGCCATTGGCTCCCCTCTGAAAAACTAGAAAGGATATATCACTATCTGACTCTAATGAGATAGAGGAAAGTCAAAATGTAATTTAAAAAATTCTTTTCAGCTTGAACTCAGGGCCTGGGCACTATCTCTGAGCTTCTTTTGCCAAAGGCTACCACTGTCACCGAGCCACAGCACCACTTCAGGTTCTTTGGTGGTTCACTGGAAATGAGTGTCACAGATCTTCCTGTGCTGGTTGGCTTCAAACCATGATCCTTAGATCTCAGTCTCCTGAATAGCTAGGATAACAGGTGTGAGCCACCAGAACCCTGTTGTCAATATGATTCATAATTACACACTAATCTCTTAAATTAACATTCAATATCCAATAGCAGAATCCTTTGCAGTAGGTAAATATACACTCAGTAGTAGCATTACTGGTAATTTCCTTGCATATACTTCCACATTGTTTTCTTATAAAACCATATGTAATTTTATATAGGAAACGATTCCCCTTCTGTTCCCTGGTCCTATCTTTTGTGTGTGGGGGCACTAAAGGGATGAGAATGGAAGTGGACTTCAAAGTTCATGTTTTTTCTTCTATCTTTTATACCAAAGAATTGACAGTACTAAACTGAGTAAGGCAGTCCCAATTCTATCCAAGAAGTAATATTTCATATTTACTTCATATAATGGTAGCCAATATATACTATAGTGTCCTGAAGATTTTCATGAGCAGATAAACTTGATCTGCCTTCTGTACCTGAAACTATACCTTTAGAAATAGACTTCTCTTTGGAGTTCTCAAGCTTCTAGAAAGTTCTGTGGAGATTTGTTCTAATTTATGTCTTAAATGTTCCACTCCTCACCCTCTATCTGGTGAATATAATGTAACTCTTCTATTAATTACAATAAAAATATATGGAAAAAATGTACCACTCCTCATGTCTCCCATTCCATCTAAGATTCAGTCTTTTAACCTAGTGGAAGAATATTCTCAAAGCAGAGATTCTGCTTAACGAGGACACAAAACCCTTGAAACTTCTAGAAGTGAGCAGATTTCATGTCTTCATCCAGAAATGAAACATCACTTCTCTATGTACGTATTGGCTTAAATGAGTTTAAGAAATTTGATATGGACTGCTGTCACCAAGAGCCTCAAAGATGGGACACACAAGGAATTGCTTTTGAGAAACCAAGTCTATTGCTAGGAATAATTTTTAAGGTGTCTTTCTTTCTCTCAGCATGCCAACTTCTGATTTTTTTCAGACAACAAGTAAGAAAAGGGAAACAAAAAGAAAGAGAAAAGAGAATACAACCAAACTAAAATCCAAAAGAGAAAGGAAATTGGTGTGTTTCAATTTGAGGCTTCCAGTTGGGCTGCTGAAGAGTAAACCACATGACTTGCCTTTTTGTGCAATGTTCCCAGGTAGCCTGAGGGGAATTTCTAAGGCTATAAGAAATTTTCCTTTCTCTGGGGAAGGTTCTGTCTCTTCTGTTGAGGAGACAAAATTGAAAAGGTGTGCTTAAGGGGAAATGAGGGAAAAAAAGTGGTTATGGTATCCAAGTCTAAGGTCATTTTCCTCAAGAATGCCAGGAGTCACACTAGCCTTACTACCAGCCAGGAGTCACACTAGCCTTACTACCAAAGTCTGTCTCTTGCTTTCTCCTTTGACTTCCTGCCTTTCTAGTGTGGCTTCCAGTCTTCCCTTTTCCTGTCTATTGGTATAAAGTCAGCTGGCTCTAGATCTTTGGATCACTAAATCATATCCTTTGTCTTTCTGTTAGTTAACATGCAAGTGAATTTTATTACTGTGACTGGCAACATATTGAGTAAGTGTTTATTGAATGAACACATGAACAAATGGGAGAAAAATATTGGATATCCTAAGAATATTCAATAATTTGAACATCTATAGAAAAGCTTATGTGCCAGCTCTACTCCTGTTAGCTTGGATTCAAGGGGAAGCAATAGGCTCAGGAATCTGCATGTTAACTAGATCTCCTGATAAGCCTGTTGCCTGTAGCTCTTCATGCAAGACCCTCTGATGAACTGTGGTAGATTTAGCAGAGCTTGAGGGAAGCTTAATTCAATGGCCTCTCTTACCTGACATCTGGGCAGAACAGATTTTTTGTTAAGTGACAGTGGGAGCAAAAGGTTTGAAGTAAACTGTTCACAGGTTTTAAAAATTTAATCATGAAAGCTCATGTACAGAGAGAAGTAAATTGAGTTCAGCTGCCCTACTTTAGATGGCAGATGATACAACAGCACCATCTAAAGCAATATTATTTCCTTATTCTTTTAATTTTCCACTTATTCACATGACCATATTTGTCTTTCCTTTCATGAAAGACATACATGCATACAGCAGTCCTGCTAAAGGCTAGTTCTCTACAACTTGAGCCACAGCTCTAGTTCTGGCTTTTTCTGGGACTAACTGGAGATAAGAACTTTATGGATTTTCCTGTTTGGTCTGGCTTTAAATCATGATCTTTAGATCTTTAGGAATTAGGATTATAGGTTGACACATCCATGCCCAGCTGTATGTGGACATTTCTTTTAAAAAGTGATTCATAGGGGCTGGGAGTTGGCTTAGTGGTAGAGTGCTTGCCTAGCATGCATGAAGACTGGGGTTCGATTCCTTGGTACCACATACATAGAAAAAAATCCAGAAGTGGTGCTGAGGCTCAAGTGGTAGAGTTCCAGCCTTCAGAAAGTCCAAGGACAGTGCTCAGGCCCTGAGTTCAAGCCCAGGATGGCAAAAAAAGGTGACTCATTTCTCTTTGGCATTTCTCTATTTCATTTTGTTGTTTATGGATGGCATTGTTAAATTTTGTTTCTTCTTCCCCAAATCAAGATTGCTAAAATCTTGTATGTAGGTAGAAAAAATAATAAGTGATAGAATAGACAGGATAGGTAGACTGATAGGTATGTAGGTAGATAGATACATAGATAGACAGGAAGAGAGTTTATAGATCCATTAAAAGAAGCCTATCCTATGGAGTTTCCATACATAAAAGTAGATGTAGTCAACACAATAAGACCTTGAAGAACTATGTTTCAAATCTATTATAGAATTAATTTCTGGGAACTCTACTCAGGCCTTGTAAGTTATGGCCAAGGGAAGATGTCTGGAATCTACATTTGACCAAGACGCCAGTGTGTGTGTGTGTGTGTGCGTGTGTGTGTGTGTGTGTGTGTGTGTGTGTGTGTGTATTATATTAGAATCTTTTGAAATGTGTGTGACATTTTAGTAAAGAGATATTGATTCATTAAAATTATGACTATACCTCAATATCTTGTTTTTATTTATTATTAAGAATTGTGCACCTAGTATTTCTTTCTAAGTTTGTTTTTGTTGATTCTGGGTCTTGAACTTGGGGCCGGGGCATTGTCCCTGAACCTCTGTGCTCAAGGATAACACACTACCACTTGAGCCACAGCACCACCTCAGCTTTTCATGAATAGTTTTATGGAGCTAAGAGTCTCATGGACCTTTCTGCTCACACTGGCTTTGAACTGCAATCCTCAGATCTCAGCTAGGATTGTAGGCATGAACCATAGCACCTATCTCTTGTAAAAATTTTTTTGATAGCTCACAGTGCTTATACCTCTTTCAGTTTCTCATGATCATAGAATAGTCGATGATTTTTTTCATTTTTTTAAAAAGTCATGCAAGAAACTTAATGAAGAGGTCAGAAATGTGCAGTCCATAAGTAATATTGTCACCAGATGGAGATGAGATTTAGCGAAGTTTCCCTTTAAATGTAAGAACCTTTCATTTAGGGTCCTTGACTTTGATCACAGAGTAGTAATTTCTGGACAAGTCATGATGGTAAGAAAACTATGCAGAGCTTTATTGAGTAAGTAAACAACCAGGCAAGCAGACATTCAGACAAAAAGCAGACAGACAAGCAGAAGGGCAGGAACACACTCTAGCTGAGTGTGGGTGCTCTCACAGGGAGATAGAGACAAACAGAGATACACACAGCTCGTTGAGCTGCTGGGATATGTGTATGATCAGGCAGGGGTTCTGGCTTTAAAGTTATATGAAGGGAGGTGCTTTATCTTTGCTCTAATCATACCTGCTGTTACTTTCTAAGTTTCCAGGTAAGAATGTATCCTGCCATAAAACAAATCCTTATTCATGAAAAAAGAGGGCACCCTGCTATCTGCATTTTGGGGCAGTGGCTTAAGTTTGGAAAGCATTTTTCTCAAGAAGGCATAAATCCTGTCAGACAAGTGTTAATTCTTGGGGTGAAGAAGACATGCATCCTGTTGTCTCTCTTTGAAGCAAAGATTGCACCTCGATGTTTCTAAATACCATATTCCCAAGTTGCCTTCACCAAGCTTTAGTTTCGTTAGTTGTCCTACTTCTATAGCATGGATAGGAAGAAATAACAGCATATTGGCTTGATTTTTATAGACTTTGGGCACTACATACTTTCATGTATGGAGAGAAATTTTGCAGCAGATGAAGAATACTAAGTCTAACTTCTGCCCTAAACTTGTTAGCTATTGCTGAGCCAAGCAATATATTTTCTTCTTTCTCCCACTAGCTGAAATCACCTGTTCATTAGATTATCTAAAGTAGAAAACAGGTTTATGTTTTTTTGCCTTTTTTCCCCATTCCTTACACAATCTGCCAATCAGTTTTGCCAGATTCCCACATAAATATGGCAGCTCTACCCACTCTGTTTATTATTCCTCATTCCCCAAAACGCCTTTCTTTTTCTTGGATCCAGAATACTACAACTGCCTCCAGTCAGTCCTTCCTACTGTCATCAGAATGGTCCATTTAAAAAAAAAAAAGATATAAGTGAGATTAGGCTCTGGCTATATTTGACACTCTTCAGTAGCTCACCATCTCCTTCAGAATGAAATTTAAACTCCTTGACGTGGTATATAAGATGCCCAGTGATCTGTCCTCTGCTTTCCTGACTTCATATCTGATTGATTTTCTTTTCTTTGTTCACATTGTCTTAACTCCTTATAACTGGTCTTTTTTTTTTTTTTCAAAAATGAATTCCATACCTGGAAACTGAAGCACACTTGTTTTCCTTTGCTAATCCCTGCCCATATTTTACCAGCCAACTAGGGTGAGCAGAACAAGTTAAGGTCAAGGTTTTCTGAATCTGTAAACAATGTTAGCCGCTCCTCTTTTGCATGCCTAAAGAAGTCTTTAGCTATTTCCAGATTTGCATGTTTTGTTGAAGAACTTGTCCAAGGCAGAAATAATATTTTATGCAGTATGGCATATGTGTGTGACTGTGTGTGTGTGTGTGTGTGTGTGTGTGTGTGTGTGTGTGTATGTGTATCATTTAGCAGAAAGATTAAGATATGTTTTTTTAATGAATATTCAAATCGATAACTCAGAAGAAAAGAATAACTATTTTCTTGAATCAGTGCTGTGAAAGTGACACATAGAACTAAATGGAATTGCTAAATATTGGTACAGTACTTTTATGTGATTAAATAGTCTCTTTAATTTGAGATTATTTACCTTATATGTTCCTCAAATTAGAGGAGGCTTAAAAGAATTGAGTTGATAATTGGTATAGAACTTTTAGTAAAAATGTTGCACAATAAAATGCAGATTCAGGAAAGAGATACATTAGCACTAGATGCCTACTATAATACTATTTATTGAAATTTAGCAATTAAAATGATCTCACCTATTGATTATGTTGGAGAAAAGGCAATCATTAATTTAGTGAGCGAATAGAATTTAAGATATTTCCTAAAATAATGATGTTGGCTGAATTTAAGTGTGAAATAGGAAAAAAACTCATAAGAAAAATTACACATTAAATCTTCTGGGGCCACTCTTGCTTCACCAACTAATTATGCCATTGGCAAATGTCTAGAGAGATTTCTATGTACACATGATTGAAGTATTTTGGTATTTCCATTTAAAGGTATCTATGATTTTGTATTTGCTCTTTTCTGATAGCATTAGAATATTTTACTGTATCTGATATCATAGATCAAGGTCAGATATAAGTCTTAATGTATCAGGTTTCTATAGGGGAAATAGATCAAAATGATTTCCATGGGAAAATATAAACACAACTACACAGACATAAAAATTTATGATTCCATAGACATAATGTTTTATTACATAGATTAATATGTATCTATGACATACAAACCTCAGCCTAATTTTAATTATGTTCAAAAATCTAAGTGCCAGAGATTCCCTTCTTGAATACTTATTTGTTAAACACGCCATTTGAAATATGATATAAAAACCAATGTTAATACATTCTTTAATAAAAAAATCAAACTTGTTAGAAAATTATCTTACTTTTGTTGGTTGTGATTAGTAGTACATATTGCTGGGGGAAAAGGGCAAAAGAAAATATTGTTAACATAATCTCTACAATTTTCTATGTCCTTGCTTGAAGAAAGTTGTTAGGAGGTTAGCATTGCATAGGATATATTTGCTATGTAATGATAATTCACACGTTGACAACACCCACCCACACCCCCCCACACACACTTTAAATGGTTTGACCACTTAATATTTGTTAGCTTAGTGTTTAGAATTGTTGAATGTTTTACGCCAACCTAATGCTGTTCCTTCAAAGAAGTTTATCAACATGTTGACAAATTGAGATTTCCATCCTGTGCAATACAAATGCTCATCCCTACCCCGTGACAACCAAAAATGTTTCAAGACATTGTCAGAAATCCCCCTTTGAGGGGGAAAATTCACCTCAACTTGACAATAATTACCTTAAATATTTTCCCCTTGAAGAGAGATATTTTAATGAGTGGGTAGATAATTGACTCTTCTGGATTCTCAAGGGATTATTCTTTGTGATAGAAAAGGGATGCTTTAATTTTACATACTCCCTTTTCTTCTTTGTACAAGTTTGAAAATTAGTTTGCATTTGGGAAATTGACTAGTTAAGTTCTATTTGCTAAATATACAAATACTAAGGAATCATTTTCTCGTCTAACAGTCAATCATCTCTTCTTACAAGAGCTGATTTACTGTGGCCAATTTATCTGGATATAAATATTCTGCATAGGTTCATTTATTAATTAAAAACATCATAATTTGTTTGATTTAATGGTTTCAAGTTAAATATTTAATTTTAGCAACTACTTTATAATGTCTACTTAGAACAGTTTAAGAAAAATGCAATATTCAATAAATAAATGAAATCCATATTTCACTTAATATATTGATATGAATTCTATAAATGATGACATTAAACTCATGTGACCAAAGAACAGTGATTTCTATAAGGAGGCTATTTTATTTAATTTAAGTTTGGGTATATCTGAAATAAATTTTTCATATATTTCAGCATGTTCAAATGGATTTTAGATGTAATTCTCTATTCATATTGCAGATAAATTATCATGGTCTCAGTTTTCTTATCTATAAAGTGAGAAGATATGTTAGATCAGAAACAGTAAAATTTTCTTCAGATATTCTGATCAAAACATCTTAGACTTTGTGGATTATGTTGTCCTGCAACTCCTTATCTGGTCTCTGTTGAAACATCTCTGTGGACTATCCAATTTCTGCTGTAATATACATCTCTGTTGTTTCATAGCACACACAAGAGTAGACAATAAAAAACATCGACTGGTTCTCCATAAAGCTTATTTATGGATATTGAAATCTAAGTGTAATGAAATTATCATAAGTCATGAAATATTATTATTAACTATTATTTATTAATCATTACAATTATGCTTATTTTCCATTGGTGTCAACAATTTTAAAATGTGAAAGCTGTCTTGAGCAAAGCAATGTGTATATGCACAGGTAGATGGGACTTGGCCTATGACCACTCAATGTCTAATGTCCCTTCCAGCTCTACCATCTTGAATTACAGAGAGTGACAGAAAAGCCATGGCAGGTTGCTTTTCTCAAGGGAGCTGAGAGGGACCCATTTGTCCATTATGATGATTTCTTCTGCTTCCTGAGGAGAAGCATGTGGTGTCCTTGCTAGCTCATGATTGAT
This sequence comes from Megascapheus bottae, assembly GCF_031878675.1. Lineage (NCBI taxonomy): Eukaryota > Metazoa > Chordata > Mammalia > Rodentia > Geomyidae > Megascapheus > Megascapheus bottae. The sequence continues at coordinate 23,705,055 of NC_143511.1, forward strand.
AGAATGTTGATTCTTTCTCTTTAGAAGTGAATGCATGCTCGGTTCTTAAGATGCCATTATTCATAATCTCTGTTGAAATGTCTAGATACTAAAAGTGAAATGACATTAAAAATGTGACATTTGAAAAGTCCTATCAATTTGCATGATATTTTGCTGTATGTAACATGAGCTAAACGTCATGGCAGCTTTGTGAACAGGTACACTAGTACAGTTACTCCATTTTTAAAATGAAACGTATCACAGCATAACTAGGTTACATCGTATTTTAGTGAGCTTTCCTCATCCCACACAATGAATTCTTTCCCTGAATCCTTGTGCCATTTACTTCTGTCTCCTTCATTCTCTCCCTAGAGACAATGAAAGTTACGAAGATTAGGAAGTTCTGCACTGAAAATAGATATAAGTAGATTATTTTGGTACTTAACAATAAGAAAATTAGAAACATGTTCTCAACATGAGCACTGGCAAAATACAAAGCTTCTCTTAGTTATAATGTCTTTGTTATAAATTGAAATAAAACAATACACTATATAATTTCAAAATAAATACATGCATGGTTGCTGGCATAGACTATATTCCATATCAAATGGTTAAATGCATATTTGCAGAATTGTAGATTGGGAATATTTTAGGCTTGGGGATACAAGTTAGTGACATACAACTGTTTTGACTTTATAGTTTCTGAAGGTTTGTATTTCTTTTCAGAGAAACAATAAGGCTATTATTATATGTATAGCACGAAACTTTATTTTATGGAGTTTGCATGTGGAATTTTGGTGATGTGCTAAATTTAAAACCTGACATGATAAGCCAGTAGTTTGGAGATTAAGGAGTAGAGCAATTCAAATGTACTCTGCAACACAGAATGTGTCACTTCTCCTTGTTATTGATTCAAGAAAAGCTGATGTTAGTAAAGAAAATATGAAGGCAGTTGATTGGAAAGTTCCTTCCATTTTTGTTGTAAGGCTTCTCAATCTACCTTATGAAACACAATATACTTTTCATGACAGTAATTTTCATCTCCTAATACTACTTACAAAGTATGTTTGAATAAAATATCCCAGCAATATGACCTGTATAAGTTAACACAAAAATTTTGGTTATCAACTCATATTCACTTAAAGACACTTTTTCCTCAAAAGTTAATCTCTAGTCTAGTCTCCATTGTAATGTCAATGATAAGAATAGGAGCAGAGGCAGGGAGCATAGAAATTCAGAATTCCTTTCAGTGGCCCTATACTCTCCTATTGCTTTTCCTGGTTCTTTCTACTCCATACATCTTTTATTTGTTTCCAGTGGAGTATCTTCCTCTGTTTATCTGTATTCGGTTAAATACTTACTGCTGTACTCAGTCTGATGTGTCCTGAATTATATTTTTTAAAAAATATCTCACCAATTTCTCTCTTCTAACATAAGAAATCCCATTCATCCAAGTTTGCTCAAGTATCTACCTTAGTCTGCTTAGCTCTAATAATTGAAAACACATATCTATCTAGACCTATTCTACCAGCGATAAGGGCAGGATGAGAATCTTTAAACAAGGGTATAGGCATGGTATGATACTTAACTAATTCAATTAGCATGAATTCCCTATATAACTTGTACCTTAATAGTGTTGAAAATCAGCCTGACTGAAAGGGTACTGAAAGCAATGAAAATCAAAGATTTCTCTCTGCAACTAAAGATATACCTTTGACTAAGGTATAGCAAGAAGAAATGGACTCAAGGTGTACTATAAAGAAATGATTATTTTTGATGTAGAGGCTTAGCCTGGAAAAAAGAATAGGTTCTCTTGATGGAAAATAACATTGATGTCTTGGAGAAACATCTTAGAGTCCTTCCCCAAGATGCCAAGAAGAGCTCACGTGCCCTTTAAATGCCTCCTTCCAATGACCCCATAGTTCTTGTTTTCCACCAGTGCTGAAAGGTCCAGAGGAACTCTGAATGAGCATTGTCAGTTCATCTGCCTGGCAGAAATTGCACCATTACAAATATATCCCTGAAATAAATAGAAAGAAAAAAAATAGCACTGCATAGAAATGTGATAGTAGACTAAGTAAGAAGAATTTTTATATTCGTAATTAACCATGCATGCATGTAAGAGTTCAGCATGAAAGAGAATTCTGATATTTTAATCAGAATATTCCTGTTTTCTTCAACATTCGTTCGAAGGGTGAAAGTTCATGTTGGTTTCATACAGTCAAAATGAATATTGTTTTTGCTTTTTGACATGTTAACATTTCACACATCAAAACACATGTAGATGAAATTATCTTTCCTCTCTCACTCAGTTATTCTAACCACACTTTATTTGCTTTATAATAATCAATTCCTATGTACCAGAAATTGTACTCCTCAGAGAAAAACTTAAAGAGGAAAAGTACTTACCCCTTGATCACAAAATAGCTAATAATAGCATTAGAGGGACAGACAAGGACAGACGCTCAGATCAGGGGCACTAAATACAGACAAGAAGATTAGGGAGTGTTTCCTAAAAATGGAAACTCCTGAACTGAGAGCTGAAGGACATGCCTGTGGGTTGATGGGGTAGAAAGAACATTGTGGAGAACTAGGGACAAACAGTATCACGAAAACAACCTAGGGAATAAGGATGCTGGTGGTAACTCTCTAGAGGGCAGTGGAAGTGCAGAGCTTGAGGGGGAGCCAGAAGCTGGGATGCGGTGGAGACACTTCCAGGAGGAGTGTGGGGTATATTTATTTATATTGCTCTGCTGTACAGCTCGTTCTCACTTCACAGGCTGCCTCGTTTAGGCTGCTCCAGTGGAAGTGCGAAGTGGCCACCTCCTCACTCTCTGCCTCCCAGCTCTGTGGAGAGCAGACATGGCCTCCAGCTGTGCAAATGGCAGAGGCAAACCCAAATTCATTAGTCATTAAACGTGGGAACCAAGCAGCAGCAGCAGGATGCTCTATTAGAAAGCTTCACTGGAGGAGGGACTTTTCACTTCTCTTTCTCTCTTTTTTGTTCTTTCTTTGTTTCCCCTTTCTTCTTTTTTGTGGCCGCTGGCATACTCATTTTCCATATCCAAACAGCTTTGAAAACTGCCTTTATCATGGAGAGATTTTTTTTAAAAAAATTCTATTTCACACCTTGGAAAGAAATGTCCTTGTCCAGAGTGATAATGGCCTTGAGAGAATTATAGTAAACAAGTGCTACTGGCCAGAAGAGCTTTCCTTTCCTGTGGATAGCTGTGAAGTGTTGGACATGGGACATGATGGGCTTATTCTAGCTGTTGTCAATAATGGGAAACAGCAGAGGCCTGGCCTGAAGGGAGGTGTTCCTTCAGGTACCATTTCATAACTCCAGATTCTGAAATCTTAGCACTTACCTGGCAGACTTTTAAAGTAGATACTCATATTCTGACCTTAACCAGGTGAAAAATCTAGTTTTCACAGAATGCTTAGGTGATTAAATTAAAAAAAAAAGACATAGTTTACTTTGCTAAGATTCCTACTACACCTTTGTTTGGGTCTTTTGTAAAATATCTTTTTTTTATCAAAGCAAATGTAACTAATTGCAATCAGACTCAGTGCAGTAAAATAATGTAAGGGTCTAAGCAAATATCGTATGCTGCGAATTTCCAAAAGTGATTCATTGGGATTAGGTGTCTTTTTTCCTTGTGACAGTCCTGGATTTTAAACATAAAGAGCATGACTTTTGGTAGGCTAACACTCTACCATTGCGTCTCACCCCCAGTTTAGCTTTTCAGTTGGATATTTTGATTTACTAAGTGGAATCTAGTGAACTTTAAACAATTTTTTTTAACCTGAGCTGACCTTGTTGCTATCCTCCATATCTGAGCTTCCTGAGCAGACAGAAGTGCAAGCACCAGCAACAGTGGGAATTTGCAAATTACCAAATGATCAACTTTATTTACAATAAGCACATATATAAAACAGGATGAGATAATAGTTTTATTTCTAACTAAAAAGCAACTTCTTTGATTAACTCAAACTTCAAATCTGGTGCTGGTGACTGAAATCTGTAATCCTAGCTATGCAGAAGCCTCATATCTGATGATTGTGATCGAAAGCCATCTTCAACAGGAAAGACTGTGAGACTCTTATGTCTAAATAACTACCATTAAAAAAGTCAGAAATGGAGCTGTAGATCAAGTGATAGAATGCTAACCTTGAACAAAGTAGCTCAGGGACAGTTCAGACCTCAGGACAGGCATAAAACAAAACAAGATTAAAAAGACAACAAAAATACTTTTTTAATTGTATTTTATTGTCAGGTTAATGCATAGAGGGGTTACAGTTATATTTGTCAGGTAATGGGTGCATTACTTCTCGAACCTTAAAACCCCTTCTTGGATCACAATAGCTCAAAAGCTTTGTACATATGGTCATAACAAGATGAGACTAAAGGAAATGAACTCTAGGATACAGAAACAAGAGGTTTATCTTTGTGGCTGTTGTTTTAAATGTGCTATGCAGTTATTTCTTTTCTCTTTTTTTCTACTTATGGTAAATTTCATGTGGTTACCGTATCTGACTCTGTTACCTAGTATATTGTATATAAGTTTGTTTATTTGAAACAGGGAAGGTAAGGGAGAAAGGGGGACAAAACCAAAAATACTTTTAAATAATGTGTGTTTAAATTATGCTAAAACGCACTCCCCAGAAGGGAGTAAAATTGTGGTCATTTTGTATGTGTGTGTTCTAGTCCTAGGGCTTGAACTCAGGTTCAAGCTAATGCTTTACCACTCCAGATACCGCTCTGCTTCTGGCTTTTTAGTTGTTAATTGGATAGAAGTGTCTTATAATCTTTTTCCTGATATGGCTTTGGGATGCAATCCATAGATCTCATCCTTTTCAGTAGCAAGGATTACAGATGTAAGCCACCAAAAACCAGTTTCTGTAGTCATTTTTATAGAATTGAAGACCTATCAAACATGTATATACTCAAGTCTATTATATAAATTTGTGGTATTGACATAGAACCCATGAATAGCTTTGGGTATATTTAAAATACCTGCAAGTTACTTTTATTACCTAACACAATGACTATGTCCTGTAAACAATTGTTATATTCTGTTGCTTATACAATAAAAGAGAATCTCTTTACATGTTCAATAGACAGATTGTTTTCCCTCACTATTAAAAAAAAATTTGTAGTTGTGTGAATCAGTGGATATCAAATATCAGATATAGAGGACCAGGTACACCAATTTGCCAAGAACGAAGAGAGCATATATAGGTTTTGAAGAAGAAATGAATTTAATCTAGTTAATATTTCTGGGCATAATCACACAAGGATGAAAGTGTCAGAATCTTTAAATTGTAGGACATGATTAATAGACAAAATCAATAAGAATTACCAGATACTGAGGGTCGTATATAGACAAGATGATTTTTATTGTGTAAAAATGTTCCTTTTCCTTTTCTCATTGGTGGTGTTGGGGTTTGAACTCAGAATCTTTTTCTTGATAAACAGGACATGTACAACTTGAACTACATTCCCAACAATTTTTTGCTTCTGTCATTTTTATTTTTATTTTTTGTTGGTGGTGGGGTTTGAACTCTGGGCCTTGGTGCTGTCCCTGAGCTCTTCAGCTCGAGGCTACAACCCTACCCTTTGAGCCACTGTACCATTTCTGCCGGGGCCAACCGGCAGCAAACCAGGGTTCGCAGATTGGGGTTCCTGAAATAGGGGGCAAGGACTAGGAAGAAATAGAAGAGAGACAGACACACCGGGTCCGGGATGTCCGCAGTCCAGGTAAAGACTGCCGCGTTTATTTTTCACTCCCGCTTCGCTTCTTCCCTCCTCCAGCCCCCGGGAACCTCCAGGTGTTACATTCATATGGTAAATCTCAGGTCATTTACATAGAATAGGGCCAGAAAACAATAAGACAATAAAGCCATTGTCTGATGCAAGTCAAGGTACAGTTTGATTCCACTCTGGCTCCCAACACATTTCTAGTTTTCTGGTGATAAATTGGAGATAAGAGTCTCATGGACTTTTTAGTTCCTAGGCTGGCTTTGGACCGCCATCCTCAGATCTCAGCTTCCTGAGTAGCTAGGATTATAGGTGAGAGCACCACTCCCAGCTCTGTTATTTTTTTTTTTTTCAGATAAGGTTTTGCTTTTCCTTGGACTAATTCTGTACCACCATCCCTCTATGTAACAGAATGTTAGCATATGTACTCCTATTTGTATTCATTCAGATGGAATCTCCTGGCCGAAAGTTACTTCTAAAGAACCTTGATTGGAATTAAACTTAACAGATAGAAATTGCAACAGGAATAGGAGGGAGAAACTTTCCAGATGGACTAAGATCACAAAAGCATACAGTCCATGGAATGGCCTTAGATCGAATATTGTGACTGAGTAAAATAGTCTAGAGGAAGAGGAGGTAGGAGCAAGAACTAGAAATGGGAAGTTCCTCAGTGCACCGAATTGTAGTTTGGATTTTGCATTTTAGGAACATCCTTCCAAGATGTTTTGTATAGGAAAAAAACAAATGTTTATGGAAATGTCATGAATCAGTCTGAATTAGCAACTAAAGCACAATGATAAATAAATTTTTGCTCCTTGATTTTATACATTTCTAAGGAAGTTAAATCAGCATGGAAGCAAAGACATTTCAAGGACAGATAGTTCCCTCTATTTTATGTGATAGCAGTCAGATGCCTAAAAGACAGAGGATGCCTGTTTTGTTGGTAAAAATGTTTTTTTCATTTACCACTCAGGTAAAAATAGTTATGGTGACAATCAAAAGTTAATGTATATATAATATTTTGGATTCTGCTTTTCTATCAAGAGAAAATGGGGAATAAATGAGAAGTTTATGCTGGCACTCCACTTTCTCAGATTGGTGTTCAAAGAACTAATTCTTTCCCCATAAAAGGAGTTTGGGTTCAATTGCTACTTCTGAATGACCCAAAGAGAAAGCTGTTGGGTTTTGCAGGCCTGTTCCAGTTTTGTTATCAATAATACAAGAGCAGGATGCTTAAATGCAGCTTTTGCACAGAGGAAATACTGTCACAGGAGCCAATGACCTAAATTGTCTTTAAACATCAAACTTTCTAAAGTGAAGAGGACACATCTGCCCTGTGAATATTCAACTAGTCACTAAACTGGGTCAGAAGGCCTACAAAGAGCTCTTTGACAGAGTTCTTTTCCTTGCAGTTACTGATGACTTGGGTGTTAATTACCTTGAAGGAACTTACTATATTTCCTGTGTAAGCTAATTCCAATGAAGATCTGATTTGTGATTCTTTTATACCTTTAACAATGCATGCAGAAAATTGAATCTTCTCACCTATTAGAAACCATCTTAATAGTTATCTTATACTATTTTATAACATTTTCCTACATGAACTTCTAAGGGAGGAAGAAGTCAGTGAGGTGGCCCAAAGATTGGTCATAGGTGATTGTTGGATGAAATGCTTTGAGTATTGAAGAACAAAAAGAAAGGATGTATAACCTTCCTAAGAACAGGAACTGTTTTGCCCGTTTTATTCATTGCTCATTCCATACTTAGAAGGAAATCAAATATGCTCATTTCCTTAATAGATGGTAGTAAATAGGAAGAGGTAACTATGGGTATTCTATTTCAAGGTGATGAACAAGGGAAGAAAGAATACGTAGCAGGAAGATTTGGGCTATTTCTTCACACAAAAGGTATTTATGATTTAAAGACTTGAGAAAAAGCAAGCAGGCAAAAGTATGTTTAAAGTGGAACAAACATGAACAAATACAACCAAATACAATGGTGATCCTAGACACTATGTGGAAAATGAACCGGATATCCTTTGGGTAGGGATGAGAGGGAAAAATTGGGAGACAACAATGGAAGAAGAGACATAGTTCAAATGGAATTGTAATCATTACTCATTTAATTATTCGTGTAACTGTAACACTTCTGTATATCAACTCTACAATACACACACACACACACACACACACACACACACATACACACACACCCAGCACAATTTATCTGAATTATATGTTAAGATTGTAAGATCTCAAATAAAAAAGCTAATCATGAATGAGTGTTTAGTTGAAGGAAAATGGATTTTCTTGTAGAAGGGAAGCCTAATAATGAGCTCATTTGTTCTGTAAATTAATGGACACAAGTCAATGATACATCTTCTAAAAGAAAAAAATACATAAAGCTATGGTAATTTTGATGTGGGCAGGAAAGGAAGTCAGGTACTTCTTTCTTTTTTTTTCTTACCATAAGAAAATTGTCCACAACTATTACCTGTGACTGACTTGTAACTGAGTCCCACGGCTAAGGTATGCCAGTAATCATTTCATGTTGGTACTATTTGTATTGTGCAGATTGCAGACTCAGTTTTATCATCCAAGATAATTATAGTTAAACTTTAGGAAATAATTGCTATGTGACATCCATATGTTATATACTAATATTATTTAGTTTCATTCTTCGCCACAGATTTAAAGAGTAACATTTTCCTTTTTAGTTAAGAGAATGAGACATTGTCATATTAATTAGATGCAGGAAACTATGAAATAAGAGCTAGAATTTCAACTTGAATTCTGTTCACAAAATCCATCTCTTCCTCATGTTCCTTGTAGTGAAGGGATATGGTTTGAGATTTGAGCTTCTTTTACTTCTAAGTGTCTGTTAGCACCCTATCTTTTTGTAATTACATATCCGTGGCTATATGAATTACATACTCAAAGATAATGGCATTGGCAGTGTATGAGTTCTTCTTTGTGACTAGCAAAATCAGCATTGCTACTTACACTCAGCAGAATATTTATTTTGTGAATGATTTGGTAATTAAGGTAGTTATGACAAAACTGGATAGAAAATTCAGGTATCAAAAATTTTTACAGAATTATTTAATAAAATGTGATAAAATGGAAATATATCCCTTGTTTGCCCCAGATTTTTTTCAGAGGAAAGTAACTCATTTAATGGTGAATTCACAAACAAGCCATTTCCAACCCCAGAAATATCCCACACCAAGAGAGGGGAAAAAGGTGAGGTACTATCATACCCCACCAGCCCTGGGCTTGTCAGGATGAGATCTTTCCAGGGAAAGATCTCCCTGATGCATTGCATGTTAGAAGTCTGAGTGGTGCTGCCCCCAAGTTTAATTGCTGAAATACACCCCAAAGATGCTAATATGAGCAGGTGAGGCATTTCATGGACAATTTAGGTAATGCTACCAACTAGTTCATGAATTAAAAGGTTCCAAGTACTTACCCTGCCCTTCTACCATGTGAGGACATAGCAAGAAGGAATCATCTACAAACTAGAAGGTAGAGTTCACGAGACACAGGGTCTTGACCTTGGATTTCCCAACAATCAGAAGTATGAGAACTAAATTGATGTTTTTCTTTTAAACTGCTTGTCATAATATTTTTGTAGCAGCCTAAATGGACTAAGGCATTGATTAACATAGCTTGGCTTTGATGTCATGGTGTGAGGATTGAGGAGGTGGAAAACAGGATTTATTCCCTCATCTGAGCAGCCCAGCCTTGGCAGGGGGAGGAAGTGGAGACACTTGAAGCTCTTTAGTACTACTTTCTGGCCATTGAAATCTCCAAGAAATCTTGTGAAAACACCTAATGATGACTGCTAACTTTCTGGTAGAGGTGAAAAAGTAGAGAATTATGCCATTTTTACATTTATGCATTTACCCTTTCCAAGTGAGATGTGATTTCCCATAATTGTGGTCAAGTTTTATTCTTTCCCTTGAGGCCTATTATGGGAGGTTCTGTAACGTCACTTGTTAACAAGAACCTGACTAGCAAAGTTTGGGTGTTAGAGGAGCACTCAACATTTGCATATACCTGTTACTGGCCAGCAGTGAGTTTAATGAGACTCAGGTGAACAATGTACAGAAGCAAGGACACTGAAATCAGAAAACACCAGTGTGAATATTAGGGTATCCTGACTAGATTTGTTTTCCTACCAGAATCTCTCCCTGTATATTTCTTGAATGTCTGTGGCTAGTTGGCAACATAGAAACAGGCTTCTGCAATGCCTACACAGGAAATAACTTAATTTTGAGGTGCCACCAAATTCTAATTGAGAATAGATGATTTCTATTGCTTACTTTGAGTTATGACTGACCTTTTTGCTCATTATTTCTGACTTGGGGTGGCGTTAGTCAAGGAAAAACATTAGGTATAACCCATGACCCTAAAAATGGAGCTAAGAGTGGTTAAGTACACAGATTACATGTGCCCAATTTAGATTACAGAGACATTACCATACTGTGACCTTCTCATAACAAGAAGATGTAGCAACAAAACCATACTGGTATTGGGTTAATGTTTACATCCTCTCTCTGTCAGGATGTACTTGGGAATTCTGGATGGCTTGAAGGCTTGACTGTATCATTTTCCTACTGGACTCATTTTATCATAGGTTGCCACATATCTCCAACTTTGGGCCATCTGTGATATTTGGCTGATGTTTATATTGAGAGCCCTTGTTGGTCCCAAAATAGTTTAGATAAAGCTGAAAGTATTTTATCAATTGGCAATGGCTAGCAAAACCACTAAATGACTGTTTTGTCACTTATAATATTGATATAATCATGTCCCTTCTATATTTTGGGGAACGTGGACTCCATTTTAGTAGCTTTTGGTTCTGAACATACAGCGGCATATTAAATGTCAAGGTATTTCTCTCCTTAGGGAATATGTGTGCCATCTAGGTGATAGCCAGTGATGTCAAGGAAAACAAGGATGATTCAGAGTTGGAAGTGCCAGAAGGTTCTCAGTAGTTAGTTTCAAATATAGAGAAGTTTAGAAAAATTCAGAAACTAATATGTGCCCATGTGTGTTTTTTTTAAATGTACTTAAAAGTGAATATAGATGAATATACACAGACATAAATTATATTATTTATATCACATATACAAAATGTGTGATTATTTACATGTATGTAAATGTTGGCCAGAATTGTGTATGCATATGTGTATGCATACTCTACATATGTGTATATGTATATATTCTATGTGCATATATACCACATAAACATACTGTGTAAGAAGTGTAATACTTAAAGCATTCTTTGAATTTTCATTCTGATCACTTGTTATTTTCAGATGGAAGAGAGTACACTTATTTTTGAAACATCAGTTTCACACAAATTCAGATTTGATCCCTTTGAAGCAAGAAAGCTAATCTTGTAAAGTTATCTTGCTTGAATGAATAGCTTTATTTAATCCTTGCCCGGATAAAACACGGTTGTCTCCAGAAAAGTAAAGCACAAACCCACTGTGATTTTTTTTTTCAGTTGATCTCTCCGATCACAGATGCGCACAATTCCATGAAAATTGCAAGTATCTACTCTATATTTCTGAGTGAGCACTGAAAAATCCTCATAGCTAGAAGATTACACAGGAATGGAAAATTCTCACATTCTCCTTAACTGGAGTTGACTATATTTTCTCTTATGTTATATAATAATTTGAGGTTAAAATCTTAGAACTATCTAAGAGCCCCAATGGAGGATTCTGCCTGTATCCCATCTTACTCTCAACTTCATGTTTGTTTGTTTGTTATTTGTTTTGTTTTGATTTGGTTTTTGCTAGTTCTGGAGCTTGAACTCAGGGCCTAGGCACTAACCTTGAGCTTTCTCAAGACTAGCGTCTATCACTTCAGCCAAGGACCATTTTCAGTTTTTTTCTGTATATATGGTACCAAAAAATTGAATCCAGGGCTTCGTGCATGCTAGACAGGCATTCTACCACTAGGCCACACTCCTGGACCCTACCAACTTCATGTTTTTAAGAACAAGCAATAGAATATGGAAAATAGTTTATCATATACAACAATCAGAGAGACTCCATTCTGTATCCATTTATTAGGCAAATCTTTCATTAGTGAAAACAAGAGAGGTTTTAGCCCCACAAACCTTTAACAGCCAAACGTAATCAGAAACCTTCCCATCTGAGAAGCAAAGAGGGAACTAGTTATATATCCTTTGAGTCCTATTCTAGATAAAGGTCCAGGCATTTCCCAGGGCTTAAATTACAGTCAATTTAACAGATAGTCATCTGTGGGAAAGTTATGGTCCTTTTCTAAATACAGACTCAGTTGTTCTGGATAGAATGAGTTTTAATGTCTTGGAGTTGTGTGAACTCTCCAAACTGGAGAGCTTTGTGGCCGTCCTTTTCCTATTTCTTGTCATGAGTTCTGACTGTAGGTCAATGAACAATGAGCCCATAAAATCAATGAGCCCAAGATCCATACTGTATTACTGACTGGAGTATTGAATGTTTATTCTGAGGATGAATCTTGCTCTTAGTAACAGGAGTGATTGACTTAGAGACAAAGCTTGATTTTTAGTGTGTTATCTGAGTAGTCACTGTGCTGAATACCTTTCTTGAAAATAATGCTTTGAATTCATCATCATCTCTAAGTTTCCTTTCTAGAACCTACAAGGAAACTAAACTTAGAGAAGTGTTACGTGGCTAGTGAACAGAGGAACTCAGATTTGAACCTGCTTCTGCTTTGTGTCCTTTACCCCTAATCAGATTTCCTCTCACTGCATTCCTCTTTCAAAGCTTTTCATTCTCTCATGGAATGAGAGAGACAGAGGACAGCACAGGGAAGTGGAAAAGACTCAAAGAAGCAGCCAAGCTAACAAAGTAACAATATGAAGGTCTCGAGGATGATTCAGTTTCTCATTCCTAAGTATGTATAAGAAATAATTTTCATAAACAGAAAAAAAACCCCTTGTCTATTGTGTTTATTTATATGTCCTAAGCTGTGGTAATTGGCAAATGGAAACCACCAAACACTTTTAAAACAAGTAACTATTTATATATCCACTGTGTTATACCACTAGTGTGCTATTGTGACATGCTCATGGAAATAGGAGAATCATAATCCAAGGATAGCCAGGGCATAAGCAGGAAATGCTTTCTGAAAAGCCAAAATAGAAGCAGAAAGGCTAGAGACCTGCCTCAGTGGTATAGCATAAGAGCCTTAATTCAATCCTCAGTACTGAAAGAAAAAGCTACTTTTTAATAAGACCCAAAGAATAAAGTGCCAATTCAAATGAATACTGTGTTGGCCATAAAATTTCAGGAAATTTAGAATCATAGTCATAAGAAATCAAATAACTCAAATACCTAATTTACTTGTCATTCTTGCTTTAGTAGTACAATTTTAAGAAGGAAATATCACCTAAATATACTTTGCTGAAAGTTACATGGAGTATGTTTTTATAATTTGTAATATTTTAAGGATGCCAGAACAAAAGTTCTACTTGTTAAATCAAAGAAGTCTTATGACGATTAGGAAAGCAAATTTGTAAGAAATTCCACTTTTCACAATTACAATAAATTTATAGTCATTCATATATGTCATGAAAATACATGAGCAGTTTGTTTTTCTTTTACTGTGGTTTACCAATGTTTTCTAGGCAGCTTCCTGCACAACCCTAGATGACGTTACCCATGTTGAATTTTCTCATGAGAGTGGGGTTGCATGGGGTTGGAGTACTGACTCTACAGTCATCCCCATCCCTGATTTCCATGCACATAAAACATCTCTGTGTTTGAAAAGAAGGAATAAAAGAGAAGAAAAAGGATGAAGGGAAGGAGGGGAAGGAAGAGAAAGGCAGAAAGAAGGGAAAGAGGTAAGGGTTACTGAAAATGTCTAGGAATGTTTGCTTTTCTTTATATTAAGGCAATAGTTTGGTTTTTTTTAACATTTATCAAATAGACTGCACCAGAATCTTCCAAATGAAAGACATGATCCCGTAAGAGACTCATTACTAGAATGAAGATTACTAATTTGCTATCTCTGTATCATTATCTATAGACAAAGATTCATGTCATCACAACAGAGACATAAAGACAAAGAAATATAAATAACGTTCTAATGCTCAAGTAGATACAAACTAAGGTTATTATGACATTTGAAGTTTGGTGCATCCAAATAAAAATTCTTGATCATGCCATACACATACCCTTGCTTTTTCCAAGAGAAAAACTGCTCCCTTTTCATAGGCTTTGAAAACTATGATGTACTTGGAAAGTATTCTTTTCCAGATTTCTGAAGCAAGGGATTGTCTTTAGCCATTCATGTAACTGGTGATTTTGTTTATATCAACTATGGGTTTTTTCAAACTGAAGATGACAGCAATTAAATCTCAAAGAATTTAAAAGCACAGAAGAAATGTATTGGGTCCTCTAACTAGAAACACAAGGATATCTGATTGTAGATAGAGAATGTTTCCCTCACTTTATCATTTCCTCTGGGTTACATCCTTTGTCTGGCAGGATCTCCTCCTGTGACTTGAAAAGACTGTAGTCACCCTGGATTTACAGCATTGTATAGTTCAGGCAGTGGTCTGGTCCTAAGGCAGTTATTGTTACAAGATGTAACTGAGGTGATGCTTTTACCAGCTTAGATCTATATTTCATGTATCAACCCTGAATGAGGTCATGTTATGGGTACAACAGTGGCTAAAAATGAGAGCAGGGTGGTTTCCGAGAAGTTTGGGGCTCAGTTACCAAAAGTGGGGTCAAGAGATAGTGGTATATGCCTGTAACCCCACCTAGTTGAAAGGTTTAGTTACAAATATCACAGACCAAAGCTTGCTATAGTCAAAAACTTCCTGATTCTATCTGAAAATAATAAAGAATTACAGACTGGGGATGTGGATCATGCAGTAGAGAACCTGCCTAACAAGTATATAGTCCTAGTTCAAAACACAGTAACACCAAAAAAAATTCCAACAAATTAACACCTATCAACAAAATTAATATATAGTTATATGATACAGGTTGAGAGAAACAATAGATATCTACTCTATAAGTCATAGAGAAACCTACCTTTCTTATTTAACTCTTAATATAAATTCTCACATTTTTTCATATAATTCTATTGTAATTATTATAAGGTTTACATTTATATTCACTAGATAGAAGGTGCATTACTTCACATACATTGATACCTTTTCTCATGTCTTGGTCCCCATTTCCCTCCCCGCTCCTCCACCCCTCATCTTGTTTCCCCCCCTTCCCTATCCTATTTCAAATAATCAGATAAACATATAAAATATATCAGATAACAAGGTAAAATACTGTAACAATATGAGATAACCAAGGGAGAACAAAAGAGATGAGAGATGACAGTACATTAAGGACAACAATCAATCATTATATGGCTTTTGTTTCTATACCCTTGAGGTCCTTTCATTTAGTGTCATACTATATGGACTTATGTATTCAGGTTTTCCTCTATTGTAAATCTCTACTAGGAGAGCCCAAGGTTTATACTGATTATGACAAATGAGGGAAACCATTGAGCCTATGTTCCTTTGAGTCTGGTTTACTTCACTTAATATGATTTAAGTCTTTTCATTTCCTTACAAATGGGGCGATGTCATTCTTTCTGATAGCAGCATAGAATACCATTTTGTATAAATACCACATCTTGTTGATCCACTCATCAACTGAGGGGCATCAGGGTTGGTTCCATATCTTTGCTGTGGTAAATAGTTTTGCAATGAACATTGTTGTGCTGGTGGATTTAGTATGTCCTTGTTTCTGGATGAGTGGGTAAATGCCAAGTAGTGGAATTGCTGGGTCATAGGGGAGCTCTATGTTTAGTCTTTTGAGGAACTGCCACACTGCTTTCCACAGTGGTTAAATGAGTTTGCATTCCCACCAAAAGTGTAGTAGTGATCCCTCCTGGTCACATCCCCACCAACATCTGTTATTAGATTTTTTTGGTCATGGCCATTCTAACTGGAGTGGGGTAGAATCTTAGAGTTGTTTTGATTTGCATTTCTTTTATGGCCAGAGATGTTGAGCATTTCTTCATGTGTCTATAGGCCATTCTTATTTCTTCTTCAGAGAAGACTCTAAGTCTTTGGCCCATCTTTTAATGGAATGGTTGTTTCTTTGGAAATTAGTTTTAGAGTGATTCAATTTTTTAGCTGTTATATTTTACATATGAGGCCTTTGTCTGTTGTATGGTTAAGTAAGATCTTCTCCCACTCCGCAGGATTTCTAGTTAGTTTGCTAGCTATGTCCTTTGCCACAGAGAAGCTCTGCAATTTAATGCAGTCCACTTATTCAGCCTTTCTCTAATTTGTTGTGTTTCTGGGTCCTTATTAAGAAAGTTTCGACCTGTGCCAAAGGAGGCCTACTGTGTCTCCTAGTCCTTCTTGTAAAGTTTTCAGTGTATCTGCTTTTACCTAGAGGTCTTTGATCCATTTGGAGTTAATCCTGGTGCAGGGTGATCCAACTTTAGTTTTCTGCAGGGGCTTAAGCAGTTCTGCCAGCACAACTTGTTGAAGAGGCTGTCTTTCTTCCATCCTATTTTTTTAGCTCCCTTGTCAAAGATTAGGTGGCCATTGGTCTGTGGTTTAATATCTGGGTCCTCAGTTCTATTCCATTGGTCTTTAAGCCTGTTCTTGTGCCAGTATCAAGCTCTTTTGGTCACTATAGCTCTATAATCGAGTCTAACATTTGGTATTGAAATTTGTCCTGCGCTGTTCTTTCTGCTGAGGATTGTTTTTGCTGTACGTTCTCTTTTATTATTACATATGAAATTTTGGATTGCCTCCTCTATTTCTTTAAAGAATAACATTGGGATATTGATGGGTTAAATCCTAATGTTTTTTGCAATGCATTGCTCTGCATACTCAAAAATAAAATGTTCTATCTTTAAGAGAATGGTAAGCATAGTACACTCATATTAAGTTCAAGGTTTGATGTAGCGAGTTGTTCCTCATCAGTCAGAGTCAAATATAGAGTCAGCAGCTATTATGCAAAAATTAACTTGGATAAAATGACAGTAAATTTTCATGAAATTTGTTTAAAACATGGAAGTGGGGGGATGTAGAAAATACCTCTATGGATATGAATCAGGAGTCTCAATGCTTAATTAGAGCCTTTAAAAGTATTATATGTGATGGATCATGCAACTAATAGTACTTAACATTTATTAAGCATCCCCTCTATGCTTGTACCTGTCTAAATGCTTTTTAATACTTATTTAATGCTCTGGGTAATCTCATGAAATAGAGAGCCTGCCATTAGCATCATCGTATACTGAGCTTTATAGATGTAATGTAAATTTTCTAAGATCACAAGATGGCTAAGCCTGCCTTTAACCTTAATTCAAGATCATGGCACAGTTTGAGAGAAAATTACCAACCTTTGCTGTCAAATGCAACCAAAATGAATACTCTGAAGCAAGGAAAGCATTTCTCCCACTACTTATATATTAGCCACAACAACACAGAAAGAGCAAGATAAGAGTCTGAGGAACATACTTTGCAGGAGAGCTTGATAAACAGAGGACATGGAGTAGGAGAATGCAGGATTGTGGTAGATCTGGAAATTGTTGGATGCATAGATTCTTGCTAAGGAATAGGAAAAAATGGCTTCATCTACATGTGAGAACTTGCTTGTACCTATGGAATTCTGTTTATTCTGAATAAATTGGCTTATGTGTTTCAGGGAGACAGATTGCTACTAAGTCTTCCTAGCAACTGTCCTTTAACATCATGACATTTCTTCTGCCCAGAATACATTTCCACTCTTTTCTACTTGCCCTTGAAAATTTCAAGTGCCACTGGGTCCAAGAAACTTCCTTGATTCATTTTACAACTGTCTTTAAGCTAGGCATGTTATTTCCATACCTCCAGGCCAATAGCTCTGTGTGCTGAAGACCCTTTACTGTCTAGCTTCATTTTAGCCATACAGAGCTCTGTTCTCTGGCTCCAGCTGATAAGCTCCATTGTGAACATCCCAGACATTTACCTGCCTTGGTAACCTTCCTGAGGAAACTCAGCATCCCTGTCCCCAGGCAACTTCAATAGGGAATGGAAGACCACTGTTCGGGTTGTTAGCTCATAGTAAGTGGAAGGTCTGTGATATGATTTTTCAAGATCCATGTGCCACTAATATTCTGCGATATTTATAGCCCCATTTTATTCTTATTTTGTAATTTTTGACATTAGCCTTAGATAGTACTTTGTGTATCTGACCAAACCAAAAAAGTTCTAAATAAATCTCTAGCACTCTTAAGTACCAAGCTAGAGAAAATATTTCAGATGATCTTAACAGAAGATACAGATGATATGAACATGGAGTCTGGTATTATCTTTTATTGTCATTGATCGGGCCATCTATATAAGTCAGAAGGCCATAGAAATGCTATTTGAAGGAAAATATATACTGTATTGTAGACATATATTTTGTATGGCAGGTGGAAAGTGCATCAACCATTTGTGCAAAATATATGTCATCTTATGGTGACATAGAGATTATATGTATTTAGAAGCAAATATATGCATGTGTAATATAATGCACCTAAGATACATATCTGAAATACATTAATATTTATGTAAATAATGCATAATTGCAATTTACATGTTGGGCTTGATATCTGAGGAAACATTTTACCATGGAGAAAAGTTAATCTACTGTCAGGATTTTTGAGACAAAATGAACTAGAGAAAGAGAAAAACCATTTATCAGTCCAGTCCTTACCCCAAGTCTCTCTTACTCCTTCCCAATCCCTTTCTGCTTCTGCGCTTATATACATTGTTACTTGGTCTCCATATACAATGATAAGTGAAAAGTGAAGTGACTTCCAAAATCAGAGAACCATAAAGAATTTTCTAGGAGTAGAAAATTGGATGAAATAATTTTGCAGAAATTTTGATTTGGCAATGAACTCACCTACATCCCAAAAGAATTTGACTATAACCTCAAAATCCTGTTGTTCATACCAAGAAACATTAGTTGGCTTCATTGCTAGCCAAAACAAGTTTGGCCTATGTGAAACTGAATGCTATCATTTATCTTGAGTCTAGAGACACAATGCAATGCCAGGAGGTTTCAATAGATTTTGGTAAACAAATAGCTACCATTTTAACTGTGTAATAAACTAAAACTAGATTATATGTCTTGAATGCTATTTTATGCCATTCTTTTAAAATAGTTTTTATTTAATGGTTTATACACAGGAGGTGTCATATTAACAAAGAAGCTTATGAGTACAGAACATCTTGAGCAGTGTCAGCCCCACCAACCTTCTCACCTCCTTTGATGCACCCCCTTTGATGGTATATGCCATTCTTGACTACTTTTTACCCCTTCCCTACTTCATTAAGCTACCCTTCTCCCCTCAGTTCTATCCTTTCTCTTGGTTGTTCTTATTTCTCAGGGTTGATTTTGTTGGTCTTTCTAAACGATTATACTATTTGATTTGTCCATAAAGTCCCGTATGCTTCAGTTAATTCCTGGATAATCACTTGCATCCTGTCTGATCTATTTACTCATAGATTCAGAGCTGCATTCTATTTAGCACAACCTTGACAACCTTTGTTCTTCTGGCTCTAGCTTGATTCACTTAATGCCACACTAGATTTGAAGACACATGAAGCCATCTCAGGCTTCCATTTATTTCTAGGTGTTGATCCCATTGAGCATCTGTTGGCATATTTTTCATTTTGAACCTCATTTCTCTTACCTGGCATGGTAAAGTAACCTGTCGTCCTGATGTTTGTCCTTTTGCGTTTTCATCCCCAGTGTTTATTTAACGTTGTTCCTGTCACAATTTCCTCTCGATTCTTTGCATCCTACCATATGTCATTGTAGCTCATTGGTGACAATTTCAGGAAAAAAGCAGAGGGATAGCTAGGTGGAATGATGTACACTTGTAATCTCAGCCCTTGAGAGGTTGGAGAAGGAGGAATGAGAGATTGGAGCCAGCCTGGATGGCAAGATAAGACTCCTGTGTCAAACCAATATTAAAGAGACAAAAGAAAAGGACAGAAGGTTTTGCTCATCATAAATTTTGGTATCTATCAAGTTCAATATCAAGCACAATTGTGACACCAGTAATACTTGACTAAAGAAGAAATCACAGCGTAAGGGAAAGGCAGATGGACTGCCATTGATCTAATTTCTTCTTGTCGACATTTGAATCCAGAGAACATCATGTTCACATTTTTTTTAGCTTTTCAAATATTTGAGTTTCTGATACTTATTTGCCCTGCATTCATGCAGATTGTAATTTTCAAAATACAATTATGCCATGTGCGCACTCGAAAGTCTCATTTGTTAGCTGTGTATTCTTAGTCTTTTTAACTCACTAGAATTGGCCTAGATGTGCAGTAGCCTATATTTAAATTCCACTTTGCTGATGGAAAGAAGGAAATGAACTAGCACTTGCTTGGACTTGCTCTCTTGCTGGTCCTCTCTCCCTCCCTCCCCTATTCCTTCCTTTGTTGCTCCCATAAATGCTTATTAATCCAAGTATACTTTGCATTATTAAAGAGCATAAGCAGCCATGCAGTGAGGTACAAAGATATGGAGGGGTTGAGATCTAAAAAATAAGAATTTGCTCCTCCAGGAGTCCAAAGTAGACTATGGAACAGAGGCATAAATGGAAATAAGTTGGTTTTAAATAAAAGGCATACTAAAACTTATGCTTATTTAAATGTTATAAGTGAAGAACTATGACAGAATAGAAAGGAAAACATTAATTCCTGATTGAATAAAAATAGCTATTCCCAGAAGCTGGCACCCGAATTAAATTTGAAGAACATTATGGAAGCAGGGTACAGTGTCAGAAGTAAAAGAAAGAAAAACTCTTCTGAGAAGTCATCGCTTGGGCCCAGGGATGGAAGTAGTCCTTTGGTCCAGACAGATGCGCAAATATCACTAGGGCTTTTTTTTTGTGACTGCAACAAACTACTTAAGATATTCCCTTTAAAAACAGGGAAGGTTTATATTGGTGCACAATCTGGGAAGGTCTGAGTCATGATTTGTTGGTTTTTGAGTCCAGGTTTGGTTACTTTTGAGCCTATAGTATGGAATTACATCTGGCTGGCATAAAAGAGCAGTCTGCAGAATGAAAAAGAAGAGACCCACAATCCTCTGGGGGGCTCCCCCAATATCCTAAATCCTTCTGCCAGCTCCCACTTTTTAAAAATTTCCACCTTCTTCCAATAGCACAAATCTAAGGACATTAATACATGCTTTTTGTAAAAAATAAAATACTGAAGGTCCAAAGTATATTTTTCTGCAGATGAATTAACTTGAAAGAAAAAAATTAAAATAAGCATGTGTGTGTATCAAAGGAAAATAAAATTTTTAGACTTGCATGCAGCACTGGCTATAAATAAATATCCTCTTAATAGATATCTATACACCTTCTAATGACTATAACAAATTAATGTTTAAAGCAACAATATATTGACATATATATGTATATTTTTCTGCTCCTGGAGCTTGAACTCAGGGCCTAGGGGCTGTTACTTTATGCTCAAGGCTAACACTCTACCACTTGAGCCACTGTGCCACTTGCATCTTTTTTGAGTAGTTTATTTGAAGATTAAAGTCTCATGGGGACATTCCTGCTCAGGCTGGCTTAGAACCTCGATCCTCAGATCTCAGCCTCCAAAGTAGCTAGAATTATAGGTGTGAGCCACCAGTGAGTGGCTAGCAATAAAAAATTTTAAAAACAAAGAATTCATTCAGGTACTGTGGCTCACATCTATGCCCTTACTTATTCAGGAAGTTGAGATTTGTGGTTTGGAGGTAACCTGGACAGACAAATCTGTAAGACTCTTATCTCCAACTAATCAGCTAAAAGCCAGAATGGGGGGCATGGTCAGTTCATAGATTAGACCAGCCAACAGTACAGAAGTCAAGAGCTTGAGGCCCCAAGTTCAAGCCTCAATGTTCAGACACACACACACACACACACACACACACACACACACACAAATTAATCAGGACTATAATTTTTACCCAATTTTTACGTTTTCTTAACTATTCAAAACAACTTATTTAGAGAATTGCAGAGGTGCAGATTCAGTGTAAATGGTTATTAAAACTAGATCATTAATAACATATAGGCAGGCTGGTGGGAAATTGAAGCATCCATGAACAATGAGTCGCCCAACTTAGACTTGGATTTCAGTTCCAAATTTGCCAGCCCTGCAACCATGGACAAACTGCAAATCATTCTGAATGTTGCTTCAGATACTAAATCATTCCACTGCACTGTTGTAAGCCTTCTGTGAGATGATGGACATAAATCAGCCCTTGTATTTCCTGATTTGTGATACAGTCCTAGTAAATGGTGGTTATCAGATGGATTTTATTTTATGAAATTATTTCCAACTTTTAGAATCACTCAGCCATTTGAATCCTTAAATATTCTATGAGATTCACTCTAAATTCAGATTCATTTCTCATGAAGCAGTCCGTGGATCCTGTGAAATGCATTTCTTGTCATGCTATATCACATAAAGACTGCTCCTTGGAATTTACACAAAGACATATTTGAGGTTTTGCTATTTGGTGAAAACTAGAAATTTCCATACTAATCTACATGTGAGTACTTTAAAAATTATCTTCAGATACATTATCTGTTCTGTTCTTGCTTATTTAAATTATTTATGCTATTCCAGTGTTCCATATCACAGTTGCATTAATGTGATCCTTCTCCCTCCATCACCAAAATACATTCCAAGTAAGGAGATGTATTTATCAATGATTTTAATGTATTGTCCCTTGAATGGATTACTTTAACTCTGATAGAAATCTCTTCCCTCTTTCTTGAGTTGATAGATTAGGCTATGTGAAATTACTTAATTCGCTAGCAGTAGAATTATAGACTATTAGAAATCAAGAACTTACACAGAGGATCTAGCTTCTTTAGAGTATATTTCCTTCTCTATAACCAGGGAGAGATGGAAGTTCTGAGAGATTAAGGAATCTTGTGAAATATCCATCAATCGTGTCCATGACTTATCTCTAATACCAATCATAGTTTTCCTTTTTATACCAAGAATACAATTAGATAATGGTTGTGACCGATGGGCCTTGTCTTATGACTCATATTAGTAGGTATTCCTTAAGAAGATATTGCATAAAAGTAAGGTTATGCTCTTTCAAAGAAGAGCAAGTTCTATGAAGTATAGGAAAATAGGCATTAGTATTATTTCTCAACTTATATTTTATATCTGCTATATATGTATATAATCTTATATATGTATATTATCTTATCAACTGGCAAGACATAGTTAAACTCAAAGCAAACAAATGACTATCAGTCACCACAACAGAAAATGCTCCATGAATTATAGGAGCTTTAAGAACAGTTGAACTCACACAGCTTGATTACACAATGTGTTTATTTGATATTTGAAGACCTTGTTCAACTATATGTATGTAAACACCTAGAATCAGGAACATGCATATTTTTCTGCATTCTTTCCCATGTGGACTTCTTGTTATATCAGTGGAGAGACATAAAGCTTTGCTAGTTAAAAAAAATAAGAAGAAAGATTGGCGAATAGGCAAATGTGGATTTTATCTGATTTGGATTCATCCTGATTGTAACTCTGATGAGCCAGTGTAGGTAAAGAAGGATCCAGAATATAAGATGAATATTTTTACACTTTCATTAGAACTGCTTATTACTGGGACAAAAAAAAGATCATCACCACTCATCTCAGAAATAGCACAAAAAGAATGATATTAAATTAAATCTATTGTTTCAAAATGCTCCAGTGTGAATATTGTAAAACAAGCTTTTTCAGATGAAAATTGTAAAGTCTACCAGACTAGATAAACTTTTACTTGATAGGGATAAGTGAAGCTACATGAGCAGAAAGCTAAGGCAGGAAAGTGTGTCTTGGACTTACCGAAGCCAAAGATGGGAAGAGTCACCTAACCTACAACAAATCCAGCAGTACTGTTCTCTGTCTTAGTTTCTCCTGTCTTTGGTCTGGCCTTGTACAGTGCATGGTTGATTCTCGTATATGAGTATAGGGAGGAGGGGCTAGCAGTAGCTATGTCAGGGGAAGGAAGGACTTTCATACTTACTACGTACTTACATAATCAACTGTAGAATTTGATGTCTATTGCAGAATAGAAGTTCTTTCTTGTTTAAAGGGCAAGAAAAATAAGGCATTACTCACCACTAGTCACCGTGTATTTTATTTGCTAGTGAATGTTATGCTCCCTCAAATATGAGGTTGTCCTCAAGGAAAATACAGCTGGGTATCAGTGGGAAGGAACTGTTGAAGAGGACAAGCTTAATGACCAAAAGGCAATCGGACAAGAGGGCTTGGGCTGCAGAGCTCTTACTTTTATTTCATGATCCCATCAGACCATACTTCCAAAATACACATCCAAGAATGAAGTCATTAAGAATTCCAAGATAGAAGAATACTTAACTCCAAAGTTCGACCCTCTGCTCAGCTCTTCTAGTGGCATGCCTGTAAAACTGGCCCTTCATGTATGTAGATTTTGTTGGAACAGTGGGTGACAGAAGAGTAGAGCTGTACTCTTTCCGGCTCCTGTTTGGATGATAGCACCTTTTGACATAACTGTGGGTTCTCTTCCACAGTGCAGAATAGGAAGATGAGGGATTGACTTTATGCCCTTTGCCAAGGTCCCAGGAATACTACTGGAAGAAATGGGAGCCACCTGGAAAAGCCATATTAGAATGTGTCAACCTTCTTAACTCATTCCAGTCCCAGAAGTGGGGGACTGGCACCACTTCACAGCGAATACACTGACAAACATGACTGCCTCTCAAGCAAGCTGGAGAGGGAGCAGATGGATGCCACTTGCATAACGAAGCAGCACATTCCATTGGGAAGTCTCCCATGTATTTTTAATGGAGAACTTATTTACTCTCCAGCTTATCTCGGATTGGAATGTGCAAATTGAACGGGACTTCAGAAATCACCCCTTCCCAAGCAGGCACTTTACCAAACAGAAAAACAAGTCCCTAGGAAGTGATTGACTTACCAAAGTCCACAAATTTCCAGAGATAAAAAGAGTTTTCATTGGGCCTAGATTTAGTTACACAGCATTACTCTCCTTAGAAGATTGGCTCAAGTTGCTTGGAATAGAAACCAACCTCAGAGAATACTGCACATTGTCATGTTCACAATCCTTTCTTCATTCCAAACTTCCAGCTTGCTCATAGACCAAACAGATGTGCCTTTCTCTGGAGAGTGTACTCTGTTTTCATGGTGTATTGTTCTTATGCTTTACCCAAGTTCCAATAACTAATCCTCGTGCATGTAGTCAGACATTCCCTTGTCCTGGAGATATGTAGCTTGTACAGATTTCTCCAGCTTCACACTGTGGGTTCTCATTGTCTTGTCGGTTACTCTAGGCAGGTAATACCATACTGTTTTAAGTTCCTTGCAGAAGAAAAAACAATGTGGTCCGATTTCTGTTGCAGCT
The DNA here is from genome assembly GCF_031878675.1 of Megascapheus bottae. Lineage (NCBI taxonomy): Eukaryota > Metazoa > Chordata > Mammalia > Rodentia > Geomyidae > Megascapheus > Megascapheus bottae. The sequence continues at coordinate 23,730,272 of NC_143511.1, forward strand.
GGCAGTGAATTCCTTGAGAAGGATTCTGAGTTTTTATGCAGGCTTCATGCAAAAACCAAGCCTTAGCCTTAAACATTGGCAGAAATTTTTCTAGGGTGCCAAAAGTTAGAGTAATAATTGTGCCCTAACTTACTTTGTACTAGCTTTGGATTTCTTCTGCATATATTATGCCATAAGTTGAAATAAATTAGAGAACAGATATGTATGTAGGTATTTTCAATTTTCACACTGAATTTTAAAATTAATTCCTCTGTTAGGCTTTGCTATGGAAAGACAATTGGAAAGGAGCAAGATAAATAAGGGAAAATGCATTTGGTGATCCTGTTAGAAATGCAGATGCTTATTAGAAAGCTGTCATTCTGTGGTGAATGCCACCGGTGATCAAGAGGCTAAGATCTGATGACTGTGGTTTGAAGCCAGCCCAAGCAGAAAAGTCTGTGAAACTCTTAATAAAATACGAAGAAAAGGCTGGAAATGGTGTTATGGCTCAAGTGGTAGCGTGCTAGCCATGAGCAAAAAGCAGCTCAGGGACAGTGCCAAAGCCCTGAGTTCAATCCTCAGGATAAGTCAACAGAGAGAAGAGAGAGAGAGAGAGAGAGAGAGAGAGAGAGAGAGAGAGAGAGAGAGAGAGAGAGAGAGAGAGAGAGAGAGAGAGAGAGAGAGGTCATTCTATACATTCATGTATGCACTGAAGGGTAACTATTTTAAACTATTTTTAATAATAATGTTTTACAAATATTTTACCATTGATATAGTAATATAGACCATAGCAAAAAGAATTGAAGAAAGAATGCAAAAAGCAATGCATGAAAATTATCATAGCATCTCATCACCATAATTAATTGCAAATTCTGCCTCTTCAAAGGCAATTCCTATTAAAAATTCCCTTTATGTTTTTTGTGGAACTTAATTATAGAAACCCCAGAGTAGGCAGCAAATCCAGGTGTCACAGGAGCACAGGTGACAAGCTGGAAGTTTGAGGTGGTGTTGGGTCTGTCAAATGTCTTTCATTTTAACCTGTAGAATTCATGTACAACTCAGGACAAACTGATACAGGTGCTTTTCTCTGCATAGCCCTGGGGTAAATCCCAAACCTTGGTTACATCTATTTGTCTTTCAGAGTATTGCTTATCTAAGCCTCACCAAAAAGAGTTTTGATTAGTAAAACATCACATAAAAGCATGTGTCATTCACCATGAGAAATGCATCTGTGGTTAAAGAAGATAAGGGTAATATGGTAAGAACTTTTTTAAAAAAAATACAGGTAAGTAACTTCTCCACAGTTTCACATGAAGATTCCTGGGGTTAGTCAGAGGAAGAGGAATAGGTCTGTGAGGACTCTTTAGGACTCCTTTCTGAAGAGGCTTAGTAGTAGTCATCTCATTTCACCTCGCTTCTTACCTGTTTATTGTTTGAATTGCCTTGGTTCATAGAAAAAGACCAAAAGGAAAGGATTTCCTGAATTGGAACAGAAAGAGTGTGAGGGAAGAGTAGAAAGTGATTTGAGTTTAGGCAGGTTATGGCTTTCCCAAGGAGAAGACAATTGTGCAGCCAGCTGAACTTCAGTAAGTCTTGGAGAAGAAATGATGCTTTGATAATGCTTGCTTTAAACTAGTATTTACTAAACCCAGAATGATTTTCAAGTTACCCAAACACTTTGGAAATTTTGGTAGTATGGCTTTCATCTGAGAAATTGATTCTGAAAATTAGAGATAGAATCTGTACTTTTTTAGGAATCTGTAGCTTCCTTTTACAGTAATGACTACAATAATAGCTGAGAATGTCTGTACTATTCTACTATAGCTATGTGCAAACCCGAAGACTGCAGGTGTCTTCTCTGGTAATCCTTATAATAACCCTTATAATAATCCTTGTAATAATGTCTTATAATCCTTATAATTGCTTTTATAATAATCCTTGTAATAATGTCTGCTTCAAATGTATCGTTGATTGCTGTCTGAGATGTGAAGAGAGTAAATCAGAAGAGTATGAAGTCAGATGCTAAGGAGCTGGCCACAGAATGTCTGATGGTGGATGTTAATATCTGATGTTGGATGTTAATATCTGATGTTGCTAGCATTCAGCCTTCACACAGCATGGTTAGGAAACACAAAACCTAGCAAGTCCTTAAAAATCTGATGGTGATATAACTAAAGGTCACTTTCTTTCCTCCTTTCAAGCATAAGTATTATAAGAACAAGAATACACAAATATGGTTGTGTATTGTCAGGAAATTGTCTCCCTAGTAACTGGCTTATTCCCTTTCCAAGAGCAATAGTAACATGGCAAAAAAAATAGCTGCACACACTGCTTCTTTCCTATCTGCAGAAAATATTGTACAATATTTGGACAATGACTCAAGAAAAAGCTAACCAAATACATGTTATCTGTTCTGAAAGTTACTAAAATAGAATTAATTTCCAACTGTTGAATTGCGTTGTTAACATTATTCACAATGCTGCTGAGCTCTTGTTAATTAGATGGAAGATCAAAACCTATTGCAAGCTGAACACCAGTGGCTCATGTCTATAATCCTAACTACTCAGGAGGCTGAGATCTGAGGATCTTGGTTCAAAGTCAGCTGTGGCAGGAAAGTACATGAGACTCCAATTAATCCCAGGGAAAGCTGGAAGTGGTACAATAGCACTAGCCTTGAACAAAAAAATCTGATGGACAGCACCAAGGCCCAGGGTTCAAGGTTCAGGACCAGCAAAAATAATTTTTTTTGCAGCTCTGGATGTTATTTATTATTATCCAGAACTTTAGTTCAATAGAATCAAAAGTTGTATTCTTTACATAGATGAGAAATAATCCAGCAACGCAAGTTTAAATTAGAGCAATTTTATATGACAGAAGCATATTCATTTCTTACATTAAGATTTTTCTAGCTTTTTCATAGTTACCTAGGGAAATAAAATCAAGATAATCATATGTGACATTGTAAAACTTTTTAGCATGCTGTCTCATAAGATTTCTTTCTGTTTCTTTTATTAAGTAATATTTAATCTCTGCATTACAGAAGTTCTTACCATATTTTAGCTGCCAGTTGGACAGGCAAGACTATCTGCTATAATATTATAAAATGGAAGAAACGTATTTTTTCTAGCCAAATTGGTTTATTGTTCACTGGTAATGTGTGGAGTGGAATGAGGACAGATACTGCAACTTGCTTTGAAATCTTATTTAAGAAAACATCAATGGGCACTTTGTAACATGAGCAGTATTTGTAACATGAACTATATCTCTAGCCAGGAAAATTAAAGCAATTAGCCAGTGGCAGGAAATAATCACTGATGGGAATTCTGCTCTCTCCAGCTCTCGGAACTGGAAAAACTAATGAAGGGTTATACAGGATGCATGAGGAATAATCACAGATCTTTTACTGTGTAGGGAGAACCATTCTTAACTCCCTTTTCACCTTCACTGCCAAGAAAGTCAGTCAAAAATGTTTGGCTCAAAGGCTTAGTGGTAGAGTGCTTGCCTTAGCATACATGAAATCATGAGTTCAATTCCTGGATACCACATAAATAGAAAAGGCTGGAAGTAGTGCTGTGGCTCAAGTGGTAGAGAGCTAGCCTTGAGCAAAAAAGTTCAGGGACAGTGCCTAGGCCCTAATTCAAGCCCCAGGACTGCTCCTGTCCCCCAAAATTCATTGAGTTGGGCACCAGTGGCTCATGCCTGGAATCTTAGCTACTCAGGAGGCTGAGATCTGAAGATTATGGTTTGAAGTCAGCCTGGTTAGGAAAGTCCATGAGTAAAACTCTTAGCTCCAATAAATTATTCACAAAAAGCTAAAAGTGGTTCTGTGGCTCAAGTGGTAGAGTGTGTTAGCCTTGAGAAAAAGAATCTCAGGGACCACACCCAGACCCTGAGTTCAAGCTCCAGGACTATGAATAAACACACACACACACACACACACACACACACACACACACACACACACGAAGAAAAAGCTTAGGAGTAACATTAAGAGTCTGGAATCACTGGCTCACACTAACTAATCTGACTTACTTGGGAGGCTGAGATGAGAATTGAAGTCCAAAGTTAGACTGGTTAGAAAACTGTAAAATTCTTGTCTCCAAATGAACCAGCAAAATGCCACACTACAAAGCATGGTTCAAATGCTTAAAGCACAAGCCATGAGCTAAAGCAGACATTTGAGAACACAAAGCAATGAATTCAAAACTTGTACTCTCCCCACATACAAAATAACTTTGTTTAACACTTTAGTTCCATCATTAGTTAACTACTGGTCAACTACTGGTTAATTACTGGACCACCTATAACATCAAGCAAAGTGATCTCAAAAGATAGCCGTGAGCCAAATGCTAATGACTCAAGCCTGTAATCCAAGCTAATCAGGAGGCTGAGATCTAAGGGTTGTGGTTCAAAAACAGTCTGGGTAAAAACATTCCTAAGACTTGGGCTCTCCTAGCAGAGATTTGCAATAGAGCAAAACCTAGATACATAAGGCCATACAATATGAAGCTAAATGAAAGGACCTCCAGGATATAGAAACAAAAGCCATATAATGTGTGATTGTTGTACTTAATGTACTGTTATCTCTCATCTCTTTTGCTGTCCCTTGGTTATCTTATATTGTTACAGTATCTCACTTTGTTATCTGACATATTGGATATATTTGTATTTGGTTATTTGAAATTGGATAGGGAAGGGGGGAAAACAAGATGAGTGGTGGGCATGGGGGGAGGGAAATGGGGACCAAGACATGAAAAAGAGTATCAATGTATGTGAAGTAATGCACCTTCTATTTGGTGAATATAATGTAACCCTTCTATTAATTACAATAAAAATGTATGAAAAAAAATCCTAAGACTGTTATCTCCAGTTAATCACAGAAAAAGCCAGAAGTGGTACTGTGGCTCAAGTAGTAAAATACTAGCCTTGAGCAAAAGGAGCCCAGAGGCCACGCCTATGCCCAGAATTCAAACCCTAGAACTGTCAAAAAGAAAAATAGATGTGACATGAATGGAATTAATGGAAGACTTCTATATACTTCTGGAAAATAGGTCTAAAATTAAAAAAAAATGAGTTGAGCATGTGCTTTCTAATTTTCGTTTCAACTAGCCCCTCTTTAAAAATATTTCTTAAAGCTCTGGGGCTTTGACATCCACCATTTTATTTATCACAGAATTCCAGTACCAAATAAGCCAATCCAGATGCTTACTCTCTCTTCTTAGCCTTCATTCCTTGCTTTTTCCTCACTGCGCTGTTTGTAATAGCTAATGAAGGAGTAGAGGAGTAAGAGATATCCTGGACACAGATTTCTATGCTGCAGATTCTATTCTAGACCTCCATCCAGACATTGATGCCACAGGCAGATGTGACTATCCTTATAATATGCTGCAAAAGTCCATCGTCTTCTTGTTTTGTATTTCTCCTGATAAGTCAGAAAGACAAAATATAGTGATAATGTTTCTATTTGGTCTTGCTTAACTAGGAATCTATAGAAAATGACTTATGCTGGTGGTTGCATTCAGTCCTGTTGTCAGATCCTCTGTTCTTCCAGGTTTTGCAAGCTAGGTTGATCTTTATTCCATTGTCATGCTTGTAATCCTATGGCTGTGACCTTCTCACAGTCTTTTATTCTTTATTCTTTAGAACCCATCCATTTTTTGATTACTCATACCTAAGCTAATTTCCTTGCACACTTTCTCTCATCAAGTCATTCCTCATTACTTAGGGCACGAGCTATGCTTTTGTAATCACAAGGCATCAAAAACACAATGGCTCAAACAAGAGAGGACATTTCTTTCTTTTGTTTCTTGATAATGCTTCAGGACTTGCCATCACTTCTGTTACTCTTAAAATATGGCTCTGTATGTTGCTTTCTTCCTCAGAAAAGGAGAAAGAGGGAGTCCAAGGAAAGCAGTAGAAGAAGAAATGGTCTGTTATTGGTCTTATATCAGCCTATTTATACCAAGGTCAGTCAGTGATCCCTGCCTCATCACTTATAAACTCCAAAACCTAAAGCTATTCTAAAAAGAGGGTATTGATATTTCAGCAATAATACACCTTTTGATAATTGCACTTTGTCCAGCCATTTCCCTACTGGGTTTGTAAGCCGATTTGGATGAGAACTTTGGCAAATGGTAGGGTGAAATATAATAATTTCATGATCAGCACTTACTAAAATTTAGAATAAGCAGAACAATGATAACTTGGCATGTTACATTATTAGACTACTGACTCTAAATCTACTTTCCACTTGAAATCTACTTTTTTTTTTTAAATCAAAGCTGACCAAGTTCAAATGCTCTGGGTGATGAGGTCCAACTTACCCATTTGACTTTCTTTTCTTCTGGAGACTCACCAAATAGTGTTATATCCATTTTACAATAGCAATTTTTAATGCAGGAGTTATGGTCTTGGCATATATAACTGCCTGTATATTACAAGCCCACCATTTGAGATGAAAACATCACCAGCATCTCTCCCAGGTAGAGAACACTGCTGATGTGATGAAGAAAATGAGGTTTCTCTTCACTCAAACTGTATAGACACTGATTGTTATATTATTAGAGAAGCAATCATTGCCCCGAAAAGATTACTTTCAGCAATTGAATATCTCTTCATCTTCTCTCCCTCTCCAAGCCTAATCACTAAATGTTTTTTTAAATGTAAATATATTGCTATTTGCCATAGGTATCCTTTGATAGTAAATATTCTACAACTTAGCATTTTATAGTATCATCCTTTTAAAATGCCCTGATATGGCTTTGCATTGTCTCATTTTTTAAAAAAACAATACATCTGATAAGAAATCTGGCCAAAGAGAATTTCAGAAACAAAGCTTACAGAAATTGGAGTGGATTTGTTCCACTGGCTTACACAAAGCTAGCAGCAAAGTAAAAACATGTTTCTCTGCTCCTTCACAGTCTACTTTGCTTCTATCAGCACCAGAGAGCCAAAGATTCAACTGTCTTGTAGTACCATGCATCATTCATGACCTAACATGGTAAACAAAGTGCATAACTATTGATGTGAAGTCCCTGTCACACCAGCAGGTTACACCTTTACCCATCTTGCATTCTGCTTGATGTAAGACCTTTTCTCCCCACCCACCCCATTTCAGGAGCAAATTATGGGTACATTTTCATAATTACACTCCTGTCCAGTTGGTTCTCTTTGAATTTGCAAGCTGATTTTGGCAAGTCTTGCAGGGAAATATTCTAACTTCATAGTTAGAATATATGGCAAATTATTAGACTGGTGGCTTAAATCTACTTTTTCTTTCTCATAATAGATCAGTATTAGGGAAAGTGGCTAAAGGCCATATTGGTTTATTTATTTATTTTTCATTTTGGCATTACAGGCCCGGCTGTTCCTGCTCAATCTGTCTCTCTCCACAATGCTATTACCTATAGCAATCCTGTTTGATCATTTATTTCTGTATGCACAAATAAAATGCAAATAGATACTCTTATTCCCTTGCCTTTCTTATATAAATTGTAGAATATAAAGTATTAAATATACTGCCAAGTCCTTTGTTTTTCTCACATCTTAAGAGACTTCTTGAATACACAAGTAGCCTCCTCAATGTTTTATAGAATTACATTTTTTCTGGTAGGTAGATAGAGATTATTTAACGAGTCTGAAGGCCATTATCTAATAAAAATCCTCAACTTCTGTGTAAAACAGACATTACTATTCTAAATTTACAGGCAGAGCACAAATTCTGGAGTTTTTCTAATGTTTACATAATAATCTAGATCTCTAAATGCTGGAGAGACTGGTTATTTTATTTCATGACAGAGCACCTATCTAAATTATTAAACATTGAATGTTCTTGGTAAAAAAATTGCTATATGCTCATGAATAAGCTTTTCTATTTTAGAGGTTCTAAAGTTCTGATACACGTGAGCTGCCAAGTGATGTGCTTGAAAAATGCAGATTCCTGGATTCTGCATTCATCTGCGTCTCAGGTGGGTGACAAGAACTCTAATAGCCTACATTTCCCAAACCCATGGCCATACTTGTCAATTGTAACAATGCCCAGATGATTCTAAGGCAGGGATCATTGCCAGGTGCTGGTGGCTCACACCTGGAATCCTAGCTACTCAGGAGGCTGAGCTCAGAGGATCCTTGTTTAAATCCAACCCAGGCAGGAAAGTGTGTGACAAAAACTAGAAGTGAAAGTGAAGCTCAAGTGTTAGAATGCCAGCTTGACCAGAAAATATCAAGAGTGCAAGGCCCTTGAGTTTGAGCTCATACAGGAACATAAAGGGGAAAGGGGCAGCGATCCCTGAACCACATTCTGAGTCCCTCACCTGCAGACAGTCTCTAGAGAACTGTGTCATTTACGTAAATTTCATGGTTGGTAGTCATCTGTCGTTCTGATCCCCTTGCTGTTTGATTCATTGTGGTGCTCTGGGTCCAAGCTTATTTTCAAGCACACTTTGCACCCTGCCTGTGACAGGATGTCTTTGACTCCAGTGGATATAGCCAAGCATGGGGTTGGCTTTCTCTTGTTCCTTTGGGATTGAGACAGAGTACAATTATCTGTAGCAAATTAGCATATAAATAAGTGTTGCTGGAGTCCCAGACCTTAAGTACATCAGGAGTTGAAAAGTGTGTGCAAGAGATTTAATTAAGAAACTCAGCAAGATGGAAAATAGTGAAATCTGTTGCAAGGAAGAGTTGTTTTCTAAACTTCCCTTTCACCTTTGTCTTGTTTCTATCCTAGTTAGGTCAGAAATCATAAGTTTCCATGAAACTGAACAGCTTTGAAAGTCAGGGGCTTAGATAACCATCCAGTATCCAATGCTAGAGGATTCTTCATCTATGGTCTTGACCTTTACAATGGCTTCCACCTATTAGCAGAAGACATAAAATTATGAAGCACAAGCAACTGCAGGAGAATTTCCAGTGTCTAAATGGTTAGAAGCCATCAACAGAGAATGATGTCTGTATTTTGCCAAAGGAACATTGGTCCAAGTGACTTACCAAAGTTACATAATAATCAATAGTAGAGATAGAACCAGGACATGGTCCTATTAATTAATATGTAGTGATTGACAGGTTTTGAAAATGACATAAGAAATAATCCTACCAAGATCCCTTCAAAATAAGCATTCCCTTTCTAGAACCTGAACTCCTCAGAATAGACAATGATAACTGAGAATTTAATTTGTTAACCACTGTTCAAAGCATTTTACCTATTAATTCTTTCAGTTCACATAATCATCCTATGAAGTATTATTATTTCTGTTGTTCTTTTACTATCAGTCTCATTTTATGGTTGACAAAAGTGAGGTAAAAAGAATTTCAAACTCATTAGTCTAGTCTAGAACCCTCATTCTTCAATACTGTGCTATATCATTTTCTGTTTCTAAATTAATAATTAACTTCAACTTAGGAGAATGACAAAGCACATATAGATCCACATTTTCAGGAAATGGGAGAGAAAGTAATGGTGATTCTTTTCTTGATAACTTCTGTTTTTAAACGTAAGTCTCAAAATGAAGACACACCATTGATGTGTTTTTCATGATTAAAAAAAAAACCTAACTGGTTATATTCTAAAATGTCAAGAACAGTTATTTCTGAGCCAAATAATAGTGAAATTTAATTTTTGTTTGGTGCTTTTCTGTTTTACGAATTATTCATGAAGTATGCCTGTTAACTTGGTAGTAATATAATCTACATATATATTATATATGCATATACATGTATATATGTATATGTATATATATAGAGAGAGAGAAAGAGACAGACAGACAGACAGACAAACAGACAGAGAGGGAGAGGGAGAGGGAGAGAGAGGTACAAGAAACCTAAAAAGGCGATTGCCTCAAACCATTACAAAGTTCTTGGCCTCTGTTAACATTTAATGCCAAGTTTCTGGCTCCTGGGATCCATTCTTGTTAGTTTGGAGGATATTTTTGTAGGAGTGGAAATGACAAACTTGGAAACACCTGCTTTAATGCTCTCCTGGTTGAAATATTTACCATTGCACCAACAATGAAAACCGATATGAGGAACTAAGCTTTCTCCACCTTTTATCTGTAGACCCTGACAATGATGAATTGATGTGGACTATGAACGGGTGGATTATAGAAGTCAAGTTCATTCTTGGGTATAAAAAGGATAAACATTGTGGTAAGTGTAGATGAGAAGAAGTAAAAGATGTGAGAATACACAGACCACACAAAAGAAACTCTGGGTAATAAATTATGTTGTTATGATTTCAGCATCTTCTAAAAATAAGTAATTTCATATTCAATAGCTTGATAGAGGTTGACTTATCAGCATATGTTCTGATAAGAAAAAAATCAAAACTGTGAAGTAGAAAACAGAAGAACTGTCCTTCATAACCCCCCCTTACATTGAGGTAAGTCTACACTGCAGATAAGTCTGTAGATAAGGATCTTTCATTTCTGGATGGTCAAACAGTACTAGCATTAACTTAAAGACACCTCACTTCCAACTGCCACATCTATATTTCCCAAATGTTGTAAGATTTATTATTGATGTTTGGGAATCATGAATCTTGTTACAAATTCAAGTATGAAGTTAATGGGTACTTTCTAGCAAGTCTTCCCAAAGATGCTTTTCATAAGGTTTTATTTCTTGGTTATACAAATAGGACTTTATCTGTTTGTCAGGATGCTTAGCATTTCTCAAAGTGGTCAAGCATGCCAGGAGAAATTTTGTGTTTTTTTTCTCTGATATTTTAATAATAGTGATTGTCACTAACAAAAGTGTTGCTTAGCTATTTTTGTCATTTGGATATATATTCTACTTTAGTAAATCTTTCCAAAAGACAAAATCTTATACTGTAATGTTGAAGCTGATCTTCTTTACCTTTAAACAGATGGGTAGGAATGTTCCTCAAATATTTGAGACTTTTCTGTCTCCTTTGAAGCAGAGCACTATGGGTATCTGGGTGCCATCATGTTTCTCTTTATTTTCAAGATTCATTGAGAATTATCTATTGTGTAGGCAAGTGATTTTTTTCGTGACAGGAAAGTCCTTATCTGCTGTGCTGGTTTGATCTGATGTTTAAATTGGTTAGGATTTTGATCTCTTTTCTTTCTATCCCACTTCCATATGTTATTATTTGGTCTTTCCAGAGCATTCATTTACTGAAGTACCCAGCCTAACTCATATTGTGTTGCTTGGATTTAGGATAAGCAGACACACACAGCTGAGACTCTGTGTGAAGACTGGAATGTTTTCTATGAGTTAAATGACTGGGTTTCAACATATAGATATACACTATAAAGTTTGGTTAATTAATCCCTTAGATTCTCATATTACAAAAATGTTTTAAGTAATATATTTCCCTGAGCATTAATAGGCATTTTTAAATTTTTTTTGCACAGTCATAGGGCTTGAACTCAGGACCTAGGCACTTGTTCTTGAGCTCTTTTGCTCCAGGCTAGAGCACTCTACTAGTGGGAGCCACAACACCACTTCTGGTTTTTCTGTTGATTAACTGAAGAAAGGATTCTCATGGACTTTCCTGCCTGGGCTGGCTTTGAATCCCTATCATCAGCTCTCAGCCTCCTGAGTAGCTAGAATTACAGGCATGAGCCACCCATACCCAGCTCGGCATTTAAATTTTTTAATTAATTTATTTAACTTAGTAATATACCCTTTAAGTATGTAGAACACTTAGTGATCTCCTTGTTTATATATGTAGGGTGTATTAGTTACAGAAAATTGTGTTTAGGGTTTGACCATATTCTTAACTAGCTAGTCAGCTAATCAGTGCCATCAGACAATCTACATAGATGCTCTCCTGACTATCCCAGTGGACATAGCTCTGAATCATTCATTCCTTTATTCGCTCATCAGACTGTTATGTATTGAATAATCATTTCCATTTTGCATGTGTAATGATTTCAACAGTAACAGCACAAAGGACTTTAGATCCCTCCATAATGCTGTAAGAACACTACTCAATTGAAAGCAACTTAGCACAAAAGTCATCTTTACAAAACAATCCTGCTTGAACACGTTATCTGCATTGGTTAGCTTTGAGATTGTTTCTTAGCTCTACAATAAAACCTGACTTTAGGGCATATCCATTATACAGAGATTTGGGGGCCAGGGGATTGGAATATATGTCACTCATAAAATATCAGCAAAATGCCACCATACCAACTACTTATAAAACTCTGTCACCTAACTGCACTAAAGTGTGTTGTAAATAAACAACTATGGCTACATATTCACCTCTAATTTACCTTGTTTAGACTCCTCCTGACATGCCTGAATTAATTAATTACACTCTTTGAACAACATACGAAGCTGTGACTTACCCCTAGGATTTAAGACATAATCCAGCGGGCAAGGTGGATGAACTAAGAGGAGCATGATAAAGCAACAATGACACTAGCCATTGTTATTAGGACTACAAATTAGAAGTTTAGTCCATTATGAGACTGTAGTATACTCAAAACAAATTTCTTTTGTTTTTATTTTTGTTTTTAATTTCTTTCACCAAAGGCCCAGGGCTTGAGTTCCCAATGCTTTTCCACTTTTCTCTTGTCTGGTGCGTATATTTCTTTCTTTCCCTCGGTTTCCAATCCCATTTGATCTCATTTCAATGCCCTTTAGTTCTATCTTTTCCAAGCCTGTTTCAATGATTTACAGCTTCTTCCATACCTTCTTTTCTGTACATGCGTTTGGAAGTATCACCTCAAAGACAAGCACTCCATTCCCACTGATATTGTGGGCAAAGATAATGCTAATACTAGTGTGAGCTGAAATACCTTCATTTCTAGCCTTAATTCCCTCCTGTCGGTTATCTGTATGCACCCTCCCCTCTTCTTTCTCACCCTACTTGTAGTCTCTTGAATGTGCACTTGTGCTTACAGATATTCCACAGAAACATAATCCTACTTTTGGCCATCACATCCTTCCCATTCTCAAATTTTAGTATGGATCCCTTATAACAGTTCACAGAGGGTTCTTGTCTTTTCTGAGCTAGAGAATCTCAGTTTGCTTACGTTTGCATATTGAAGTTTGTATATGTTATTTATTAACACAGTCTTACTGTCTCATTATTTTGCAACCAACTGAGGTCCAGACTTTGCCATCTGCTGCAGAGAGCACTTCTTATGAAGTAGATAACACATAAATGTTTACTGACTTCAAATAAATTCTAAGTGTACTCAAAAAGGTGACGACCCATTGGGAATACTGAGTCAGGTTCCTCAGAGCTTTTAGATCTTCCCAAATAACAGCTTGCAGGAGGAGGTTGATTAATCTACTTCAATCATGCAACAAGAATGAGTGCCTTCTAGAGAAGAAAGCTACAGTAGTGTTGCTTGGTTGTTACTTCAGAAAGCAATATTAGCATCCATGCCTTATCTGTGTTTTCTTGCCTGTTTTTTTCCCTGGAGTGTAAGAGTAAGTATATTGAATTTGCATGTACTAAGGGAAACAAGGCTACTTAGTAAGCAAAATCATTAGGTTTTTGTTTGTTTGTTTTTGTTTTTGGTGGGTCATGGGGCTTGAACTTGGCCTGGACGCTGGCCCTGAGCAAATCAGTTCAAGGCTACCACCCTACCCTTGAGCCAAGCCCCACTTCCCATTTTCTAGAGGTTAATTGGAGATAAGAGTCTCAAGCCCACATGGGCTTGAACCCTGATCCTCAAATCTCAGCCTCCTGAGTAGCCAGGATTATAGGTGTGAGCCACTGCTGACTAAAATCAGCAATTTAAAGGATGGCTATACTTGATATTCTAAAGTTCCCATATATTTTGTGAAACCTATGTGCTTTGTTTATGTGTTTACTAGGATGATTGTTTTTGCAACTAACAATATAGAGTGCAAGGATATGACTCGTTTTCTTGGTCTTGAGTAATAAATTAAAAACCATAAAAAAGGACACTTAGACCATAATATTGGCTGGCTTAATAGAAAGACATAAAATGGAAATGCCCTAAAGAGGAACACCTTATTAAACTCATTGGTACCTCCTGCATTTTAATAAAGGACAAAAAGGTTACAACTATAGAGTATTATAAAATGAGCTTTCTGAACTCCTAAAGGGAGCATAGCATGGTCCTAGAAAATCTGGGGCAGTGGCAGTGGGGTTGCAGGTGGTTGTTTAATATTTATTATGATCCTTCTTTGGAAGTTGGTGCTGTCTTTAAATTTTCATCACCCAGCTGTGGACTACTGCAGATATCCCTAGACCATAGAGTAGTCAAATGGACTGAGGCTCCAAGGCCTCAGGAGGAGAGGACAGGAGAGAGTAAAACCAGTCCTCTCTCCCCTGCCCTGCCTCTAGTGTCACTATGACCTTATAGGCCAACAGGTTCACAACCTTGAGCCAGGAGATGCTTGGACATCCTCTCTTGAGTTCAGTGATTAACTGAGGAACACTTACAGAACTCACACTGTCATGCATATGCCAGAGGTTGCTTACAGAGAAAAGATCAAAGCAAAAAATAAAGAAATAACAAGACATATGAATGAAGTGTAAAAGAAATTAGGAAGCACATATAAACTTTCAAGAATCCCCATCCAGTACAGTTTCACACTATATCCTTCATCAGTCTGACAATGAATTGTGACAGCACATGTGAAATGTTATCTGCCAGAAAAGCACACTAAAAATTCAGCAACCAGAAGTTTTATTGAAGAATGCTCATGTACACATGAGCTGCCTGACTTGTTACAGATTCCTAGGAAAAAAAAGGAGGGGTTCCACATTAACTAGAATGCTTTCACAGAAAGGTTAGCTACCTTGAGACACTCTATCTGTTCTAAAAATGGTGGGAACCTGCCAAGTCTACAGATTTACTGATGCCAGAAAAAGGCTAGCATTGCAAACAGGACTTTTCAAGGATTACAGTCTCTATGCTGACTTTTTCTACTTGCAACCCAAGCTCTAAGAATGACTATATCTGAAGACTTTGGCCTGTCATTTGTCTGATGTTTGTTTACTTTAAAAGATTACATATACTCCATGACCCCATATGAAATGCCATCTGTCTACTTCTTCTGTACACCTTATGTCACTGCTGTCTTTTTTCATAAGTCAGATTGATGGCCTTTAGTTAGTTCTTTCAGTGTTCCTTGTGATTTCCAATTGCAGGACCATGTTATACTACTATTACTTGTGTTTAAAATCAGTATGTGTTTAATGGAAGACTACTTTTTTTCACTTTAAATGCATTGTCAAAGCCTTACTTTGGCTCAGATGAATTTGTCATTTTGGACTGCAGGCAGACAAACAAATATATAATTAGGGTGCATGTGGTGCTAAGATCAAACAAATAAGTCATGGATGATTGAGTTTGTGTTTTATTTTAGTAAGTAAACAGAGTGTTTTCACATGGCATTCTTTCCTGGCCCAATGACCGTGAGAAGCATAGGGAGTCAGATGTTCTTTGTTTGAAACCTTGATATTCTTCTTACTGAAGAATGTTGGAATAGTTACTGAACCACCAAGAACTTTGTTTTTCCTCTGTATCAGGAGTGGGGAACATTCGGCCTGTTTGTGTTAATAACACACATAAAATCATTTGATACCTGGTAGAACAGACATATACACTTCTAGTATGCTTCTCATTGGACACCTATGATTATATTATATTGACAATTTTGATGTCCTATGAAGATGTTATAAATATCCAAATGGGGCCAGGAGTATGGTCCAGTGGTAGAGTGTTTGCCTAACATGCACAAAGCACTGGGTTTGATTCCTCGGTACTGTTTTCACAGACAAAGCTAGAGATGGTTCTGTGGCCCATGTGGTAGAGGGCTAGCCTGGAGAAATCTCCAGATAGCGGTCAGGCCCTGAGTTCAAGCCCCAGGACTGGCAAAAAATAAACAAATATCCAAATGGCTTTTGTCAAGAAGAAAGATTCTCTACTTTTGTAAAGTGCTCAGGAAATAGTAGCTGTGGTCTTGGAACTGTCAGAGTGAGAAGGCATGTAAGTCTACAACTTTGTTTTTGCAGAGTCAGGGAAGTTCCTTTTCTAACTGCATATCAAAGTTCTAAATGGAAGATGATAGATACAGGGAATTCATAGCTTTGAAAGAAATCTGTGACTTAAGGCTGAAAATTAACATGCTCATGCTGATCACTAATCCACGACTGCATTTTCTACCCTTAGTGCATAAGTCTGTTCTCTTGGGCAACACAAAACAAGTCTGATTCTTCCTCCATATTTCAGATCTTCAACAGTATAATGACATCTGTCAAATCACATTTAGGCCTTCCTCCTTCAGACTAAATATCTGTGACATCTTTTAAGTATTCCTCACATCCCACTTTACAGACTTTGCATGTTTTTTCAAACCCTTGCAGTCTTAGCCACCTTCTTACATGCAAACACCTATTAGAAAAAAAATGAATGATTTGTGAATTAGGTAGCTCTACTAAACAGTGCAGAGAGCATTGTTCAGAGTGTGAGCAAGAAATATATTAGAACAATCGGTTTAGAGGCTGGTCATGTGCCTCACTTGGGCCTGGTCAGATGAGAGGGCATTCAGTGATTGGCTGACAACTACTACTACTTGTGATTGATGGAAACTAGGTTTTTATCTTCCTAAATTAGGTTTCTGTTTCTTTACATAGTTAGTTAGCATACAGTTCCCCTCATAGGGCTGGAGGGAAGATAGCAGTTTTAGGGCAACTTCAAGGTAATTTAACATGATTTATGGTGTTATGTCTCCTACAGTTTATTTACAAGGGAATAGATGGCTTTTGAAATTTGAAAAACCTATCAGAAATACAGACAATATTGCAGCAGAAATTCCTGCTCCAAAGACAGACTGGAAGGGAAGATATTTTTGGAAACTAGAACAAGAGTCACCAGGTAGAGCAGCTGTGCCCTACTCTCCACTTTGGAAATCTGTCAAGAGGCCAATCTCTCTAAGAACTGGATCCACTTGATTATCCCTCAGGGCCAGCCCTCCTACGTCTATGCAGCTGTGTCACTCCTGTCACTGGTTGATTTCCAAATTCCTATATTAATACCAAGAGGGCAATGAGTCCTTTTAATACCATCAATTCAATGAGCAGGAAAATGGAACATGTCTTTTTGAATATAATGTAAGCCTGCTGTACCCATCAATCAAAGCTCTAGATGTTACACCCACTGGAAGGTAGCTGCACAGCTTGCTCAAACCATATATCTGATCTTAACTTGGGACAACACCGAAGCTTCTGTTGGCTGATGCCCTGGGTTCATTTTGTTGCTGAAGTGGCAGTGATTCTCAGCAGACTGTTTCACAGAGTACAATATCCATATCTTGGGTGACATACAAATTTATGTATGTACTCTCTGAGCGACCATTTCTATCCACACTTTATGGTTTAGTGAAAATTTGTGCAAAATGGGTTATGTTTATTTTAATATATATTCAAAGCATGTAAATATTAAGCATGTAGTTATATATTTTAAGATAATACAAACATGGGTATTTGAATCTAGTTAAAATGTTAAATTAATGAGAGTATGCCATATAGTTATAATGTAAATTGAGACAGTGACGAAAGAATGACTAAAATTGAAAAAAAACAAAAACAAAACATGACCAGAGGGGAAACAAAGGGCTATACAATCCTTTAGATAAAATTGTTTCAGATTACAGTCCCATGATGGTCCTTCAAGACTATTTCCTTTTCAAAAATTGCTTTATTGTTATTTTAAAGGTGATATACATAGAAGTTACAATTACATAAATCAGGTAATGAGTACATTTCATTTTGTGTCTTTCCTTCCCTCTCTGTTTATAGTTAAAAATGGCAAGAAATATAGCCTGTATACCTCAACCTTTTAGAGAGGTTTGAAAATTACAACTAATAATAAATGCCAGGTACATCATGGGTACTCCCTGATAGAAATTGTGTTTTTTAATACTTTTGGAATAATAGAAGAAAATAGCACCTATATAAAAAGGATAAAAAGCAAATAAGAATAATAAATAGAGATCTAGTGGCAAAAGTAAACAGAAAATTATTTAAACCTATGAGTTGTATGACTGTAACTGGGGTATAATTACAATATATAGGGAGGGTTTAGACATGACTCTTTGTAGTATTTAATTATCTGATAATAATTTTATGTACAAAAGCAAAATGAGAAGTCAGTAACCAGGAAAATCCCAGGCTAGACCATCCCTACATAAAAGTTGACTCAACAATCTAGAAAGTGTCAGGAGCAACTCAATAAATGTTATAGAGAGCAAAGTCTGGCAACCCTTGTACTCATCAGAGGGATGGGAGAAAAAAATAGTCTCCTGTTTAAATATGAAATCACTGAAAAGGGTATAGAAATCCAATTCTCTGTTGGGTGTTATTTGTCTGGAGAAGTAGAAGTGATGTTATAGACTACATCTTTCATTCCCCTCTCCCTCCCCCATCGATTTGCTGCAATCTAAAATTGAACAACTATGCCTCGTCACTAACCTCCTGCCCTTCCAAAGAATTGCTTTCCATTGCTTTGTTAATTTAGCCAATGAATTTACTGCAAGGTTTTTTTTTTCTCAAGTGGCAAACCAGGTTCCAGAACATGGACAAATCTAAGCATGCTGTGTTAATTAGTTTGCTATGTTTGCCATGCAAAGAACTATAGAACTGGATGGATTAAACCATAGGAATTTATTTCCTTACTCTTCTGGAAGCTAGAATTATGAGATCAAGAGGTCAGCAGCTTTCTACTGAGGTCTTCTTATAAATGGTAATGTTCTCCCTGCATCTTTACACTGCCTTCTCCCTATGCCTCTCACTGCTCAAATTTTCTGTTATAAAATTCTCAACTGTGCTTTATTGGGGTTCATCTGCCATCATTATTTAATTTTAATTTAATTACTTCTATAAGACTCTATTTCCAAAAATAGTTTATCATAGTTTGCTCAAAAGTTAACGATTTGGTCTGCAAGGGTTGCATTCTTGGAAGATACTTTCTGTAGACAGTTAGGAGACTGTTGTATTCATTCAGAGTATGACCTTAAAGAGGGTTTGGGGGACCTTTGCCCTCCACTTGTTCCTTTTTATTCCCTGTATGAGAGCTGAGATGCTTATTCTTCCATTCACTGACTGATTGGATGTCATTGCTATCTGGCATCCAATCAGAGCCTCCACACAATGGACCAACATAGTCTTAGACTGAAATTCATAAACCCTGAGTCACAAAAGCCTTTTCCCCCTATAACTTAATGACCTCAGGCATTTCATCATAGTGTTAGAAAGCTGACTGATAAGCAATTATATTCTATGGTTTTGTGGTTAAGGCTTAAACATATATTATAGTGGACATAACTCATCACAACTGGGTGTTACCCGTCTTGGGGAAGAAAAATTCACAATGATCCTCATGAGGATCCCATGATCCTCAGCTTCATTTCGATGAAGTCTAATTATCTGTATCTGTACAGTATATTCTAAGTTTCAGAGTCAATCACCTTGTCTGAAGTCTGAACGTTAATAAACTTAGATTTCCTTTGAACATATAATGAAAAGATTAAAGAAGTAACATATTATGTTTGGTGTGTAAAGTTTCATTCTCAGTTAATGAGCGCTTTTATAGAATCAAGTATATCCTTCACTTTTACTATCCCTAAATTTGCTTTCAACCATTTTATTTTAATGTGCCTATAAGCTTGTTTTAAATAATATCCTGCCACAAGATTATTAAATGTCCTTGGAACTTGAAGGTCTGGATTTCATTCCTAATCATAAATAGATGAAGTGATCTGTTTATCTCTTTTGGCTCCTTGTTTTATTCCAGTGTTCTCATTCAATTTACACTTGGAAAATATTTGATCTGGTTTCTAATTTGATGATGTGTTTTGTCTGTATCAAAAAGTATTAATAAAGTTACACATTATGGAATTTCAAAAAAAACTGGAATAATAATAATACTTCCCTGATGGAGAGACTAAAGATTTAAGAGGACAATAGTTCTAATGCATTTTGTGCGATGTCTGGCATGAAGCAGGTACTGAATACATGATAGGTAAAGCAAGAAGGGTTAGTTGGAATACAGAGTGCTTGGGAAAGAGAATGAAAATTTAGATATTGAATAGGTGAAGCGATAAAATAAAATATGGTGCTTTTGACAATGTTTTCTGTCCATAGAAGAAACTACGATTTAATCTCGCTCAAACAACACTCAATCATGAACCATGAAGAACACAATAACCTTTATCTATAACATCCCCCAAACAAGTACAATCTTACCTTTAAGGAAGATAAAGCCTACCAAGAAGTCCTTCCTCTATATCTGAAGCATCTCCCCTTGTACAATTGTCAGCTCCCTGTTACTGACACTAAGGAGATGCCAGTCATATATCTTTTATTACTCATAAGCTCTAGAGTGTAATGTTATCCTCACAGCAGGTACTCCATAAATGTTTGATGGATGAATAGATGGAACCATATTTTCATATAAGCCAGAAAATGAAAGTAGAAAAAAAGTGGCACCTAGTGCTCCTCTATGGACTTACATAAACAAAAGCTGAGCTGAATTAAGTTTCATTTCACTTCACAACTACCCTGGTAGTCTGTCTCCAGGGCAGAATAAACAGGTTCTCTATGAACTTTATGAGTTCATACAAGATTCTTTTCTAAGAATCTTGTTGATGTGTGTCCTCCTACAAGGGGAATGTAATTTTCTAGTAGGTGTCCTGCATGGTAACTAAACACTCAGAAGCCTGCATGTGGAAAATATTTCAAGCCCATCAACAAAAACATGGCTTCCAAAGGGAAAGGGGAAAAACATGATGATTGGGAGGGGGTAGAGGAAAGCAGATAGGGACAAAAACATGAGAAGCAGTATCAATGTGTGAGAAGTAATGCGCCTACTACCCGGTGAATGTAAATGTAATCCCTGTATACATTACCTGACAATAAAACAAAAACAAAAACATGGCTTCCTAGGACTATTTTACGTTTAGCATTGACCTTACTGACAGGCCTCTTAGAGTAAGCCAGTTATCTTCACTGGACAAAATTCCTCATTGCCAACATGAAGAAGCTGATAATTCATGCTTTTACCTCAGTCTCACCTGTTTTTCATGTGCCACATAGATTGAGCCAGGCATATATGTGGGCAGTGGAAGATGGCATAGCTAGCATGTGGTCAAGCCAGCATTTAATCTCATACAATCTAGCTGAATTGTAAGTCTAGTTCTGTCATTTTAAAGCCTCTTGCATCCTTAACTTTTGGTTTGTTTTTTTATTTTAAATGAGTAGCTCCTGTTATTGGAAGATCCTCTAATCTAGTGTGCAAAGGCTCTCCGCCTTGTTTGGTGGTAGTTGCCCAAGATTATACATTCATAAATTTAGTATTTCTAGCCCTTGGAATACCTGCCAGAGAAAGTCTCAGTCATTGCATAAGCTGATCTTGCTTACACATGCTAGCATTATGATGTCCAGGAATTGTGAGGAAAATGAACAGACACCAGCAAGAGGCACAGTTCACATGATCTAGGGAACTCTGACTGATACATAGAAAATTTACACTTCAAATAGCTTCTTAACCCTGCATAATGATTTTTTGTCACTTTGTGATCATGTGAAAAGCATCCTGTTTTTCACTTTCAGTTCAGTATTGAGTAATTTCCCTGCAATGGTGAATACTTTATTATAAAATAGGCTTTGTGTTAAATGATAGCATCCAACTGTGGGCTAATATCAGTGAGCCAGTGATGATTAAAGTAGACTGAAGGATGCTATGATGTTCAGCAGGTTGGGCATGTTATATGCATTTTTGATCCATGATACTTTCAACTTATAATAAGTTTGGTGGGACAGCTCCTCTGTAAGCTGGGGGACATCTCTAGTTTTAAATTTGTCAGCAGGATGCTTGAACTGAGAAATAACACATGCTTGTCAAAATTAAGTGATGGAATTTGAAGTGGCATGTTTGTGCCTTTCAAATATTTTGTTTCCTACTCAGTTGTCTCCTTGGTATTCATGATCCATCTCAGCTTTTCTGGGTGACTTAGGACAAAGATCTTAACTTCTCAGGGCCACAGGCTCTTTACATATATAAGCATGGATCGTTTCACTCCTGGAGCATTTTCTCTTCAAAATGCACCTGGAGCTGTAATATATAGAACATCTACAAAAAGGTGAGGAGAAGCAAGCTGAGCAGCACTGTATACAGGTGAGGGTAAGGCTGAGGATTCGCCACAGCAGGAAGGTAGATGCCTAATGCTCAGACTTTTCAGGTAGCTGACTGACTGCAAAGTTCTGAACATCTATTTCAGGCTTGGAGACAACATCCTCTTCTCTTCCTCTTCCCTCCTTCCTTCCTTCTCTCCCTCTCTTCTTTCTTCCTTTCCACCTCTCTTTCTCTTTTTCTCTCTTTCTATGAAGTACAGGTAATTTAATTTAGTTTTATATAGCTTAATTAGTTTAGCTCTCTTTACTATAGCTTTTTAAAAAACTATATCTGAAAGAGCCATTATAAAATCAGAATATGATTTTTTTAATCTGCTGCTTTACTATCTAGATGATTTTGGCCAGGTTCCCTAACTCCCCTGACCTTTTAAGTTTGTCCAATATGATATGTAGACAATAACATGTACAATGTCTTCTGATGCCAAATCATGACCTAAATTTGACTTTTTCCAGTAACACAAGAGCAGCCAACAATGACAACATCAAGCTACTTTAACTCTTCTGTACTACTCCCAGTTTTCCTGTCACTCATTTGCTTAATATGATATCAGGAATACATTTGACAAAGAAAGGCAGATGCAGTGAGAAGCAGGTTCAAGTTGATACCAGACATGAGCATTAGTTGGGATAAAAATTATGTGACAGTTAATTTTCCCTCACATCTCCCAGATGAGACAGAATTGAACAACACAGCTGTGTTCTGAAATAATCCCTGGTGACAGAAAAGAGAAATGTCTAAATACTATGTTTGTTCTGAATCTCCAGGGCTCAATTGGAACATAAAATAAAACTGGTATAGTCTCCTTTGACTTTGACTCCATCTTTGTAGGCTAAGACACCATGGTTCAGAGTTGCCATAGGCATTGCATCACCATCTGTGTGTCCTTCTCTGGTCACTGATATCTTCAGGTACTGACTCCTTCTGAGACAATGACTTTTAGATTCACTATCTTTAAAGTAAGAAGAATTGTACTGCCTCCCCCAAAAATGTGGAAATAAGATGTCAGTGAGATTCAATACATTTAGTAACACATTTAGTCAGCTACAAATGCTTTTTGGTAGTGAAAGAGATGCTTAAAAATGGGTTCAATATATACAAACTTGTGAGGTCAGAGTGGCTGAGATCACTAGCCTAATGCATTCTTCATAGTGTAATACTTTATTCAAAGAAAATCTTATTAAGGAAAGTCAATAATTAAACCAGATTTTAGCTGGACACTGGTGGATCATGCCTGTTAGCTAAGCTGCTCAGGAAGCTGAGATATGAGGGTAGCAATTTGAAGTCAGCCTGGGCAGAAAAGTCCTTGTGAGATTCTTTTTTTTCATATATTTTTATTGTAATTAATAGAAGGGTTACATTATATTCACCAGATAGAAGGTGCATTACTTCACAAACATTGATACCCTTTCTCATGTCTTGGTCCCCATTTTCCTCCCCCCACCTCCTCCCCTCATCTTGTTTTCCTCCCTTCCCTATCCAATTTCAAATAACCAAATACAAATATATCCAATATATCAGATAACAAAGTGAGATACTGTAACAATATGAGATAACCAAGGGACAGCAAAAGAGATGAGAGATAACATAATACATTAAGGACAACAATCAATCATTATATGGCTTTTGTTTTTATATCCTGGAGGTCCTTTCATTTAGGGTCATACTGTATGGCCTTATGTATCTAGGTTTTGCTCTATTGCAAATCTCTGCTAGGAGAGCCCAAGGTTTCTACTGATTATGACAAATGAGGGAAACCATTGAGCCTAAGTTCCTTTGAGTCTGGCTTACTTCACTTCATATGATTTTTTCTAAGTCTTTCCATTTCCTTACAAATGCGGTGATGTCATCCTTTCTGACAGCAGCATAGAATTCCATTGTGTATAAATACCAAATCAACTGCCTTCCTCTATGCCAACAGTGAGAAGAACAAGGAAACAATCAGGAAAGCAACTCCTTTTGCAATAGCCCCAAAGAAAATAAAGTACCTAGGAATTATCTTAACTAAGAATGTAAAAGACCTTTTTGATGAAAACTTTAAAGCCCTGAAAAAGGAAATTAAAGCAGAACTGAGGAAATGGAAAAACCTCCCATGCTCCTGGATTGGAAGAATCAACATCATGAAAATGACCATTTTGCCAATGGCTATCTACAAATTCAACACAATACCCATCAATATCCCAATGTCATTCTTTAAAGAAATGGAAGAGGCAATCCAAAATTTCATATGGAATAATAAAAGACCCCGTATAGCAAAAACACTTCTTAGCAGAAAGAACAGCACTGGAGGAATTTCAATACCAAACTTTAGGCTCTATTACAGAGCTATAATAATCAAAACAGCTTGGTACTGGCACAAGAACAGACCTGAAGAACAATGGAATAGAACTGAGGACCCAGATATTAAACCACAGACCGATGGCCACCTAATCTTTGACAAGGGAGCCAAACAAATAGAATGGAAGAAAGACAGCCTCTTCAACAAGTGGTGCTGGCAGAACTGGTTAAGTACCTGCAGAAAACTAAAATTGGATCCTTCCCTGTCACCTTGCACTAGAATTAACTCCAAATGGATCAAAGACCTCTAGGTAAAAGCTGACACACTGAAAATTTTACAAGAAGGACTAGGAAACACAGTAGGCCTCCTTGGCACAGGTCGAAACTTTCTCAATAAGGACCAAGAAACACAACAAATCAGAGAAAGGCTGGATAAGTGGGACTGCATTAAACTTCAGAGCTTCTGTAGGGCAAAGGACATAGGTAGTAAATTAAATAGGAAGCCTACAGAATGGGAGAAGGTCTTCACTAACCATACAATGGACAAAGGCTTCATATCTAAAATATAGCAACAGCTCAAAAAATTGAATCACTCCAAAACTAATCTCCAAAGTAACAACCATCCCATTAACAGGTGGGCAAAAGACTTAAAGAGAGTCTTCTGTGAAGAAGAAACAAAAATGGCCTATAGACACATGAAGAAATGCTCGACATCTCTGGTCATAAAAGAAATGCAAATCAAAACAACTCTAAGATTCCACCTCACTCCAGTTAGAATGGCCAGGATCAGGAAAACGAATACCAACAGATGCTGGAGGGGATTCAGCCAGGAGGGATCACTACTACGCTGTTGGTGGGAGTGAAAACTCATTCAACCACTATTAAAAGCAGTATGGCAGTTCCTCAAAAGATTAAACATAGAGCTCCCCTATGACCCAGCAATTCCACTACTTGGCATTTACCCAACTGTCCAGAAACAAGGGCATACTAAGTCCACTAGCACAACAATGTTCATTGCAGCACTATTTACCATAGCAAAGATATGGAACCAACCTTGTGTGATTCTTATCTCTAATTAACCACTTAAAAATAGGAAGTAGTGCTGCAGCTTAAAGTTGGAGAGTATTAGCATTGAGCAAAGAGAACTCAGAGCAAGTGAGGCTGTGGCTCCAGAGATAGGTCCATAACCTTGAGCTGAAGAGCTCAGGGACAGCGCCTAGGCCCAGAGTTCGTTCAAGCCCCATGACTGCCCCTCGCCCCCCCCCCCGCCACACAAACTCACATAAAGTTCCTAGGCCTTGAGATCAAGCCCTACAACTTACTTTTAAAAAATGATGAATTTCCAGAAGAAGCTGCTGAAGTTTCATAGTGGTGGCTCATGCCTCTAATCATAACTACTCAGGAAACTAAACTCTGAGGATCATGGTTCAAAGCTACTGTAGTCTACAGGAATACAATTGATTTCTTGTGTGTTACCCTTTGTCTTCCAATTTCAGTTGCTGTTTGATTTTACACTGTTGGAGGATAGCATGAAAGGGACTTTTATTAGGATATGTTTATTTTTGTCAAGAACATTTAATATAGCTTGGCACCAGTGGCTCATATCTGTAATCCTAACTACTCAGGAGGCTTCAATCTGGAGTTAGAGCCTACTTAGGGAAGACAAATTTTTTAGATTCCAGCTCTTAAGTAACCAGCACAAAACTGATATGGAGGCATGACTCAGGTTGTAGAGATATATATGGCCTACCAATGGTGAGGCCCTGAGTTCAAGTCCCAGTATCACCAAAATTAAAAAAAAAATAAGAACATTTAATGTAAGATCTACTCCCTTCCCAAATATTAAGGTATTATTATTGACAAGCATTGTCAGCTGCAGACCCAGGAGGAGAATACCACAGGCAATCCCTGATTCACAAGGGAAGAAAGAGAACCTCAGAGAATGAGAACTTAAGACTTAGGGGCCTCTACTTTTTTCTATTACAGTACCTCTGATTAAAAGTACTACAGTCTAAGGACCAAAACACTTAACCCTGATGAACAAGCAGGATAGAAATGAGCAAGGATCACTCACCTCCAAATATCTCTTCTTTTTGTCCCATCCTAGGACTTGAACTTAGGGCCTGGGCATTGTCCTTGGGCTTTCTCAAAGCTAGCACTCTACCACTTGCCACAGCACCACTTCCCGCTTTTTCTGTGTATGTGGTACCATGGAATCAAACTGAGGAATTTGTGCATGCTAGGCAAGCACTCTACCAGTAGGCCATAATCTCAGCCCCTCCAAGAACCTCTGTATCTGTTCATTCCTTTACTTCCTCTCCCAATCCCATGCAACACACATACCTTGTTCCTGGCCTAAGCTCCTTAGGGCTGGCATTCTTCAATCCTCTCATGAACTCGGTTCATTGTCTTTATGCACATTGATCAAATGATATTTCAGGATCTAAAATTGATTTTTTAGCTATACGTAATATATACCGTATTTATACCGTCTATTCTGAAAAGCATATCCATATGTACTTTATGTTAATATGTATATATAATATATTTTAACATTGCCTATAAGCAAAAACTAATTTTTGAGACATTTTTCCATACCCTGAAAAATGAATACTTAACTTTCGTACTATGATTCTAAATAGTTTGGCTGGTGTAGACATGGTTGGGTGACAGATGGGAGCTTATGTGTATTTTGGGAAACCAAGGCATGTCAGGATAAACCTTGGGTGACAGTCAGAGTGGGCCTCATGACAACAATGATAAGTGAGTTGGAGTCGTATATAATGCTTGCTGACTCTTGAGCAAAGACAGTGCAAAAAATGTTAGTAGAACAAAAATGTGCAAAAGAAGGTGAGAGTCCTCGGTCTATGTTAAGGAAGAACTCATTTGTCATAGTTTCCTGAAAGTGAAAGCTACTTTATACGACAGCATTTAAGAATGTAAGCTAGAAGGGAATGAATAATTTCCATCTGCTCTTCTCTCATAATGGTGATGGCAGGCTGGAATGGAGCCATAGCTCAAGCTCCTGATGAAAAATCATATGTCTCCTTTACATTAAGAATGAGTGATTTCCAGTGTCTTGAGTCATTTAATACCTCTCAGCAATCTGTTCCTGATAGTCCTCTCACATCAGCATCAAGGTGAGGCTTTGGTTTTCTGTGGCTGTCTCAAAAAGTAGATCCTGCTTTTCAGTGCTTTGCAGTATTTAGGCTGGAGTGTGACTGCCTTCATTTTTTTTCCCCTCTTTTTCCCAGTGCCAGGCTCAGATTCTAACACAGGAGATTTAAATCACAGAAGTGATTGGAGTGAGCAGGCTGAAGTTGTACCCTCTGGCTAGAATGATGAACAAAATTTCTAGAAAGGAAATAGTCAATCAGAAAGTCTCCTAATTTAGATGGTAAATGACAGCTTCAGTATGATTGTCGAAAGCACATACCCACCCCCACATGCATGTTTGAAGTAAACAGGACAATTCTATGAATGAAGTGTTCCTAGCTACAGGGATATGAGGAAAGACAACTTGTAGCTAGATCAGGGCCCAATGAATGAACAGATTACATGAAAGTTGATTAGTTCATGGACATCAGTGAAAGAAGTAATTAAGTACATAAGTCCTCTAAAAGCTGACAAGGTAGTTTTAGCTACACTTTTATTTAGCAGATATATTGAACCTATTCTAAGGATACTAATCTTAGTTTGTGTAGGAGATGAAAAGGTGTCAGTCCATCTTGCCTAACTTTAGATTTAATTTATACCCTAAAGTGAAGTCATGATAACGTTGAGTAGGAATAGAAATGATCAAACCATCTCTTCATTTCTTCAAGGAATAAGTATAATGCACCTATTGTATACCAAGTATTCTGTGAAACATCAACAAATCATTGGTGAAAGTGGGAATCAAAGACTATTCCCTTTTTATGCTTTTTTGTTTGTGTGTTTAATTTATGGGATACAATTAGACTCGCATAGTAAAACAATGATTCTTTGGCAACAATTGAATGTATATCAACTTGCAATTTAATTAGTGTATATTGAATGTTTGCATATGGTGATGAATGGGTTTAAAGCATTTTTACATATGCATATTTGAGAATGGATTGAGATGAATGGAATTACCTTACAGTTTCAGAGTTCTAAGTATAGGGCAACTGTATTTATTGCTAGCTTATTCTGGTAGTAGAAGAATAGGTTCTCCCATATGGGGAACCTAGTTGTGCATTGTGTAAATTCTGTTCTAGTGAAATAATAATAGTTTATCTAGAACATCACTTCAATTATACAGACT
This sequence comes from Megascapheus bottae, assembly GCF_031878675.1. Taxonomy (NCBI): domain Eukaryota; kingdom Metazoa; phylum Chordata; class Mammalia; order Rodentia; family Geomyidae; genus Megascapheus; species Megascapheus bottae. Next base: position 23,758,955 of record NC_143511.1, read on the forward strand.
GTTAGCAGCCTTGTTTCAATCAGAGAATTTCAGTTCCTACATAGAAACAAACTGTTGGCTGAGGTCTTTTCAACACTATTGGTTAAATGCCTAGAGCCTTTTCTAAATGATATTTTTATTGCCTTTAAGTAATTGTACAAAAGGATTTCTATTCAATGTGTCAGTTTCTAAATGACAGAACCTAGAAACTCTTATCTCCAGTTAGCTTGCAAAAAGCCAGAAATATACAATCAGACGATACCTCCTCACAGAGTCTAAGAGATCTCTGTTTTGGGGTAGGGGGTAGATACCCTCAAATCAAGGAGAAATTCTTTATTGCTAAGATCTTAAGAAAGCTATAATGTGGAATCCACTTGTGGTGAGGCCTTAGGGCTGCTGACAACATATTGTCACTCCTCATTGGACACTTGAAGGAATCCTAGAAACACTAGAATTACAGAAACAGGAGGTAGAACATTCTGATCTAATACCTAACACCTCCTCCACCACCTTCTCTACCTTCTATGTCACAGAGACAACAAAGGCCTGGCATTGAACTAAATATATAGAATTTCTACTTGCAAGTTAAACTGATGTTTTAATATAGGGAAAATTGTATTATTTTAAAGCCACAGAACATTGACCAAGACAAACCAGAAGCCTGGACCATAAAAAAGTCAATTAATTTAGCAAGTTATTAGTGGTTCACAACTGTGAGCCAATCAACTCCCAAAAAGCCAAAAAGTAATATTAAGAACCTACCAAAAAGCCAAAAAATGAAACTGTAGTTTACCAGCCTTGAGTGCAAAAGCTAATTCCTGGCCCTGAGTTCAAGCCGCATTCTTGGCACAGAGAATATAGAAAGAAAAGATAGATAGATAGATAGATAGATAGATAGATAGATAGATAGATAGATAGATAGATGAGAGAGAGGGGGAGGAAGGAAAGGAAGGAAGGAAGGAAGGAAGGAAGGAAGGAAGGAACGAAGGAAGGAAGGAACGAAGGAAGGAACGAAGGAGAAAAGGGGAGAGGAAAGAAAGGGGAAGGAAGGAAAGGGGGAGGAAGCAAAGGGAGGGAGGGGGGAGGAGGAAGGGAAGAAAAGAAAGAGAGAAAGGAAAAAGAGAGAGGAAAGAAGGAAGGGAAGGAGGGAGAAAGAGAGGGAGGGAGAAAAGGAAGGAAGGAAAAAGGGAGGAAGGAAATAAGACTAGAGGTGGAAGATCTGGAAAGAGTCAACATATAATGGTCAATCTGGGAAATCTCTTGGGAGAGGAAACTGTGCAGCAGATAACAATATTTTAAGAATTGAAAGAGAAGCATTATTTCTATTGCCACTTCATAGGCTTGCTAATTAATTATTCAATTTCCAAGGTACTTAGTGTAAACATTGGTATTCAGTAAGTCTTATATAAATGCTCAGGCAATATCAGGTTGGCAAGTGTTATCTTTGTGGTGTTTCCCATCACCACGTACCAGATGAATACTGCTTGCAAGCTCCTCTGTGTGTAGTGGTGTTACAAGTGTAACAAACATTATTAGTTATATCCTCCCTTTTAAGTCACATGATAGCCTAAAAGAGGTGAACAGAAGATAGTAAAAAAATCTGGGTTTTGTCAGATTTTTCTGAAGTATTTGGCCATAGAACTTCCAATTGTATGGGCTAGTTAACAGCTATTCATTTCCCTCAGCACTTAGGTGGCAGATTAAACTGTATGAAGTGGCTGTTGAGTGTTTTTTCTTGAGTCGCTTAGCCTGTGCTTAATACTTTACAGTAGAAAACAAACTGACACTAGTTTCTTGATTCCACTCTAAGAATTCTAGTATTTCTTTTTTCAAGTAAAACATTTCTTGTCTGCTTCCCTTTTGTCCCATCTATTTCTCTATCTTTGCACTGGCTGATCCTCTTACAAAACCTATGAATCTCATAAGCAACCTGCAGGCAGAATTTATCCAACTTCTCACTAGGCACTGATGTTCTAGGTACTCACGTATCAAGAAAGAATTTAAGTGATCAACTCTATATGTCTTCAATGAATCTATAACTTAGCCAAGAAGAGAAGCCATTGGGCATGTGATTATAATAACTCACCAATGCTCTAAAAGAAGAAAACTGATGTCTAGATAGAGACCACCTAAGGGGATGATATAGAGGAAGATTGAGATGGCTTTCCACTAGGTAAAATCATTGTAAAAGTAAGATCATACCAATATGAATCATAAAATCTGGAGGCTCTACAATGGAGAATCCTGTAGCTCTGCTGCAGTATAGTAAAAAAGCAGTGTCAGCTAATTCTGGAGAGGAAGGTTGGAGTTCTATAACCATCTTATAGATGGTCAAGCTGATGAATGAAGACATGATGGTAACAACAGGCCCACTGAATGTCTTCTTTATGATAGAATAAAAACAGAAGAATAATAGATTATGATTGAAAGGCAATTGCTAGAAAAATAGTATAGTGAAAGATGATTACAATTTGAACCTACAGGCAATTTCATGGAAATGTAAAGAACACAAGCAGATTCAATATGAGTTGTGAAGAGATTGGTCATGAAGTTAATAAAACCCAAAGTTGAGCCTGAGTCTTTATCTTTTCTCCTCTCATGGAACTGGCAAGGTGAAAGAAGCCAGCAGTGCTGAAGGGATTGGGGTTTGGTGGAATCCTTGCAGGAGGCGGAGGGATATAGAGATGGAATTTCTATGCAATCAAACATTACAAATGTGGAGATTAAGAGACTCAAATTTAAACACACACACACACACACACACACCCCACATAATTCTAGGTGCTGGTGGTCCATGCCTGTAGGTAGCTCTAGTTACTCAGGAGGCTGAGATCTGAGGATAGCAGTTCAAAGCCAACAAGGGTCAAGTAGTCCATGAGACTTTTATCTCCTATTAACCTGAAAAAACTCAGAAGTGGAGCTGTGGTTCAAGAGAGTAAGTGCTAGTCTCAAGTAAAGAAAACTCAGAGTATAAGGTCATATAGGATGAGACTAAATGAAATGAACTCTAGGATGTGGAAACAAGAGGTTTATCTTGTGTGATTGTTATTCTTAAGGTATTTCTCTTCTCTTTTTTTGCCCTTATGGTTAATCTCATGTTGTTACTGTATCTGACATTGTTACCTGGTATATTGTATGTCTGTTTATTTGTTTATTTTAAATAGTGAAGGGAAGGGGGGGGGAAACAAGATGATTGGGAGGGGCTGAGGGAAAGGAAATGGGAACCAAAACATAAAAAGAGTTATCAATGTGTGAGAAGTCATGCACCTACTACCTGACGAATGTAACTGTAACCCCTCTATACATTATCCCAACAATAAAAAAAAAAAAAGAAAAGAAAACTCAGGGTGAGTGCCAAGGTCCTGGGTTCAAGCCCCAAGACTGTCATAGAGAGGGTGGGGGAAGGGAGAGAGTTAGGGAGAATTAGAAGTAAGTAAAGGACGATGAAAAGGTGATAGAGGAAGGGGGAGAAATGGGGAGAGAGACAGGGAGAGGGGGAGAGGAAGACAGAGAGAGAACATTGAAGTATCATAAAACCCACTGAAATTAAGAACTGGAAAAGGTCTCAAGCAGTGACGTGGCATGTTCAAAAATGAAAAAGATCTCGTATGTGGAGTGACTGCTGGGGCCTGAGTGTCGAACATCTGATCTTTGAGGTAGTGGTTCCAGGTGGGCAGTAGTCACACTAGTCCTTGGAAACCTTAAAAAGCGGTAGATTACTGGGCCAGTCATTTCTTTTTACTCCAAGCATTATTGTAGATTTGGAATAATACTAAAAAAAATGTTAACATCATCCTAGCTGATTCTGATTTGCTAGTCCAAGAACCACCATTAGAGAAGAATATTTCAGTCACAAGATAGAAGACCATAATAAATGGTCACCAAATATAAATTGATAAGGTATTCATGTAGCAAAAACGGATTTGCCCATGAAAAGAAGATGAAAGAAAACCAACTTTCCCTTTGTTAAATCATAGTACTGCAGCTTATCCTAGTTATTCAGTGACTCACCCAAAAAAATGAAGATATGCATGAGCTTGTCACTTCTTCTTGCTGTGGCAGGCAACATTTATTATAAGATGATTTAGAGATACTTTAATTGAAGTCACCCCTTGCAGGCGCCTGTATCTCTTTTCCTCAGAAAATCACCCCCAAATTCTACTGGACCACAAACTTCCCTGCTCTTATTGCCAAAGTTTTGAAATAATACTATAGATGATGTTCTCTGCAATGAGTTTGGCTACTACACAGCTGGGAGAGATGACATCAGAGTTGGCTTAGCCTGGTATATGCATTCTTACATTTATGTGCTTAATGCTCCAAGATCTGTTTTGCAAAGATATCAAAATTTCAGCACGACTCATAAAACTGCAAGGATTTGGCAGGTAGTATCCACTTGCTGTTTTTCTAATGCAGTCAGCCCCCAAGTAATCCCAGGAAATAGGAATTATTGCAACTCTTGCAGTTTTTTGGAAAGTCATTTCAAAGTCTGTATACTGGTTTTCTTCATGATACTGATTTTATTACCTATAATTTAACACAGCATGGTGCTTCCTGATGAACTGTTTATAGCTCTTGCAATTTCCCCAACTGCCAGGTAGTTAATGCTTATTTAAATTAAATCTGTTCTTTCCTATTGAAAACCTTTTAAGGATTTTGCTCCTTGAAAACTCACCTTTTACTTGGGGAAGGAAAGGATGAAAAGTTATACAATTGTAATCAAGGCTGTCAGGACCCAGAAGCTTCTATTAATTAAATTCAGCATTAGATATCCAAATATTTACAGCTAAATATTTGCTTGGGTATTTAGAGAGGTGAAACTCAAGATCTATTAAGAAATAAAGAGATGGAGTAGGCAACTTAATGTATTCATGCCAATCCTCAGTTGTGCTTGTTTAACAACTTTCTATGTATTTAACATGTGAAGAATGCTGAAATAAAAGACATCGAAGCACATGCTGGTGGCTCATGTTTGTAATCTTAGCTACTTAGGAGGATAAGTTTTGAGGATTGAAGATTGAAGCCAGCCTGGCAGAAAAGTCCATGAGAAACTTCCTCCAATTAACCACCCAAAAGCCCAAAGTGAAGCTGTGTCTCCGTTAGTAGAGTGCTAGCTTTGAACAAAAAGCTGACAGCAATGCAGTTCCTCAGCTCAGCCCCCTACTACTGGCATAACACACAACACATACACACACACACACACACACACACACACACACACACACACACACACACACACACACACACCCCATTCTTGGCATAAATATGTTTCATTGGATTACACAAAGCAGCTATAAGGTGGCTGTTGAGTGGCCCAGTACACATCAAATACAGAACATTGTCAGTGCACAAATACTGACAAATGCAGTTTTCACAATAGAGGCTAAGGTACTTCATTAACTTAATGCAATATGTCCCAAATTTATTTGACCCTTACACCTTTATTTTGTTTTCAAATAACAACTTCAACATTTTCTGGCATATAATTTTGGAAATGGGCATGAAAAGAACACATTCAGTTAGTTGAGACATTCCCTTCCTTTTAATCTTTAGTTTTCTTCACTCTTAAACAAAAAGGGAAGAAATGTATCCCCTTGAAGATGGAAAGATATAATAAGGAAAGGTTGTTTGTAATCTAGGAATGTAGTTACTCAGTATTCCTTTATCTTCCATGACTGATTCTTTATGAGAACACAGGACAGTTATTCTGGCAACTTTCCCAGTACTTCAGTTCAGCTGATAGCTCCTGTAGTATTCATTTTCTACATTTTTATCCCAGACACTCATGTGCTTCCCAGGGCACGTTATGTAGAGTCTATTCCTTATTGCTTCTTGTGTTAGTGTATATCACTAACTTGAGAAGGTATGAGACTCACTCAAATCTCTTTTCTTTTTTCCTCTGCTTCCTTTGGTTATAATGCACATGCCTATAATTAAAGTTCCAGACCTTGTTTCAGCATCCTGTGTTGCTTTTTTTTCCTGAGATATGTAGAACCATGATGGTTCCCAACAGGTGATTTTAAAAAATACAATTTAAAGGCATATGTATTAGAGAATCACTGCACCATGTGAATTACTCTACTTTATACAATGTCACCTGGAAAGAAAATAAAAAGATTTATATACAACATGAGAAAATGTCTCTAACACCACCTATGCCAGCCAATGGCACGGGGACTGCAGTTTAGAGATATAGAAAGTAACAAGATCTGGTGATTCACAGCTGTGTATTTGAAAGCTTCCCTTATGCAGAAAGTTTTGTTCACTGATGTTTACTTTGAAACACTGAGGACTACTGTATGCTTCAGCGTAAACTATTTATATGAAAAATTTTACTCTTAGCCAAGAAGGTTTCATTTTGCTTAAACACATAAATGACTTTCTTTCTCACCTTTACTCAAGCAATAGACTTGTTTGTATAATATTGAAAGGAGATCTGAAACCTGTAGAGCCTATTGTGAAAAGCTACACGCTATTCTTTCTTCAGGTAAGTTTTCTAATTCTCATTTTCCTTTATTTGGAAATATGGCAAAAATGTAAACTTACATCATATGATTTATGATACAAATTGTACAAAGAAAAACAAGTCAGTGACATGTGTACTATTGCCCTTATAATCAGATTAACAAACATTATCATTTTACATCTCTATGGTAAAATATGATCATATTTCATGAACTAAAAGGTATAAAATCTACTGAGAAATTATGACATTCTTGGTACAGAGCACAATAATAATTTCTGCCTCCCTCCATCCCTCTCTCTTTTCCTTCCTCCCTCCTTTCTCTCCCATTTCCAGTGATACTGTTTCTTTTGTGTTTAGCACTTTATATCTTGAAATCAATATATAATCATAGAAAAGTACAAAAATAGTGTTTTGTAAGTTTTCCCCAATCTTTTTAAGCAGATGTATATATCCTATCTCTCATTCTTCCTCTTTGCTCCCTCTTTATTTCCCTCTTTCTCTTCTCATTTCTAGTGCTGAGTCTTCCATCCATGAGCTCCGAGTCTTGGAAGCTGAGCTTTTGTTAGAATAGTCTTCAGATGAAATGATCACGGTTATAATCCAAGGGGCTCATATTTATGGCCACACGTGGCATTTCTAGACTCAGTATGTTCTTTTCAACCTGTGTATATTTTGCATCCCTGGCAATCAGTACAGATTACAGATTTTTATCTTCTTGTAAATCCATTGCTTCTCCTAAAGGGCATCTACGAAGGTTGTTCTTAATACTTTTGGCATGAATCTGTGGTACATTTTCCTGAAATTGTAAATGCTTATATCAAACTTGTTCTTCCTAATTTATTTATTTAAAGTGAATTGTGTGAAATCATAGTATAATTTTACCATGATCTTGGTGTCATTTCTGCCATGATCTCCCCCAATAGTCTCTTGTAGTTTTTAGAAATCTCTCCATCGTTTCCTGCTGTAGAATGTTATTAGTTATTATTTCTCCTTCTCTCTCCCCCACCTGGAATAATATTCTTTCTTTTCTGTGACATACAGTCTCATCTAACAGGTGACAGTGGAAATGAGACCCCTTTGGAAAACCTTCCTTGACCTCTGTTTAATATTACATATTAAACAGTTCCAAAGGGCCTGACATCCACCTGAATGACTGGTGTCTAATATTTGCCCTGGCTTCTAAAATAATTATCAAAGTAGGTGAGTAGGTAGAGGAAAGAGAAAAATCAAAGGAGAAAGGGAAGTAGACAAGAGGAAGGATACAGAAAGGAATTCTGTGAGAGGGAAAGGAGACAAACATTAGGAAAGATTCTTAGTTGTGTTAGTCAATAGTTGCATTATAAAGAAACGGTACTGGATTTTAGGCCAGTAGAAATGATTTCAAGTGTAAACTCTTGCATTCTTCAGGATAATTTTTTTCTCCCTGATCTCAATGTCCTTATCAGCAAAATTAAGGTTTCAACTTGAAGACAAGAGGCATCCCAGATCTCTTCAAATCCAATCATTCTTCTCACCTACAACTGTTAGTAGGTAAGTGCTCTCAGATGTCTGATTCACACTTCTCCACTTGCCTTCCAACTCCTCAAAGCACCAAGTAGCCCCTAGCTTTGAACAATGCAAATCTCTTTGAAAACACTTTATATTCTGTCATTCTAGCTTATTACCTCAGTAAGCTAAGACCTTTGAAAATTCAGAAGGATCATTAAAATCAATTCTTAAACTTCTGTTCCTTTGTAATCAGTAAGCACTCTGTTTTCACTGAAGCTGGGAATAAAAGCTTATAAAAGCCTTAGCTGCAAAAAGGGCTGGGTGGTGCCATTTATTTGCATGCCTAAAAAGGTATTTTCTAGAGGACCAATGTTGTTACAGGTTTTTCCTGATTAGATTCTCTCTTGGCATCAAGCTTTATAGAACTGTAAGTGGACAGGAAGGAAGAATAGCCAAGTGATTTTAATTTTGCACTAGTAGGCTCTTGTGCATTCCTGATTAGATCTGGCATGATATATTTCATTGAGAAGACAGCATACCACTGGTGTTCTGCAGGCTGTTAGCTGAGACCTGAGGTGAACCATAGTTAGCAATGACTCATGAGGATAGGAGTATAAGAACAGGGCTCAGTGATAAGCAAGATTTGACTTGGTCAAATCCTTATGTATCTGTAAGCGTGCATATGTACACACACACACACACACACACACACACACGAACATAATGTATCTCGATCATTGTCAACCTCCTATCATCTTCCTCCCCCATCATCACCAATCTGAACCCCCTCTTCTCTTCCTCCCCCCCTTCCTCCCTCTCTCTCCCTCCCTCCCCCTCCCCCGCTCTCTTTCCTTCTCTCTCCCTCTCTCCTTCTCTCTCTCCCTCTTTCTCTCCCTTTCTCCCTCTTCTCTCTCTCACATACACATGTATGAATATTATAACTAATTTTCTCTCCATTCTTCTCTTTGTTCATTTTACCCTCCCCTTAAATCCAAATGCTTTGAGACAAGACATGCTACAGCTTCCTGGTATTTGTTTTGTCATACCATGGGAATTTGCCCTGGTAAATACCTTGCTTTAGTCTGATGGATGGAGTTGGAGAAAATTCTTGGATCATACCAAGTAAAATTTATCAGTGTGATGGTTCCCCTAGATACAAAACCTTACTTGGAGGTGTAACTACTAATTGGTTAACTACTAATTGTTCAAAGGGAGTTAATTGTACCAACCTAAGTTACTAAATGCTGAAAATTTCCTCCTTGTTAAAAGTATATAGTAATCGTAAAAAATTGATAAGATTGGGCAATCAGCCTTCAGGTGGTTGTCAATTGATAGCCTAGAAGGAAATGAATAAAATATTGTTTGCCCAGAGTAGTATATATTTCCTCCAGCATGCTATTCTACAGTTGTGTGTTGTTACATAACTACTCTTATTGGGTGTGTCACACTGTGACAGTTAGGTCTCTTATTTCTTCTTGTCTCCATCACAACTTCCTATCATCACAGATCTTAATAAATATTTATAATCTTGACATGACTGGTTGCCTTAAATGTTGAATAATTTTTAAAAAAAACTGGATGCATCGGGGCCGGGAGTTTGGCCTAGTGGTTAAAGTGCTTGCCTAGCATGCATGAAGACCCGGGTTCGATTCCTCGGTACCACATACATAGAAAAAAGCTAGAAGTGGTGCTGAGGCTCAAGTGGTAGAGCTCTAGCCTTGAGAAAGTCCAAGGACAGTGCTCAGGCCCTGAGCTCAAGCCCAGGACTGGCAAAAAAATATATATATATAAATAAAAAAACTGGATGCAGTTTGTCTTTAAAGTACATTCTTTTCCCTCATGTTTGGATACATTGTCTTTTGGTTCTTAACTCCCATTAAATCATTTAGTGATACTCTTGAAGCCCTAAAGAGTTATCTAGCTCTCTAGATTCTTGAGCAACTCTGCCTTGTAATTTGCTTCACGATGGTAGACAGATACTTTTCTTCATATCAAATCAAACCCAGTCTGAGCAGGAGGCCAACGTTGCTGTTTCAGGATTTCACATTGTGTAAAATAAATTGAGAGCTACTTCATCCATATATTTTAACATTTGTACCAACAATTGTGTGATAATGAAGCTCTTTGATGGCTAGCACTTCAGTTATTACCCAGCAAGATGCAAAATAATTAAATAAACTGGGTCTAGGGGAAAGCCAGCAGACATTATAAATAATATACCCTCAATATGGCCCTTAGCTTATATTTTTCACTCAAAATCATGCCAAGGTGCCTGAGTCAGAAGAACTTCCTCAAGAAAATGGAAGAGGTGTGATTTACAGAGCCTATTGTGACCCAGAGGGCTATGCTTCATGTATCCTAATTAAGTAGACCAGTCCTGGAAATTGCTTTCTGTCATCTGGGTCAGAAGCAATTACAGTTATACTTCAGGTTACTGATTGTGTTGAGAGACAAGGTATTGTATTTAGCTGCCTCTTCTAATCAATGGAGGGTTAATAAATCAACACCCATACTTGTGAAAATATAACGCAGCAGAAGGGAAAGCTCTTAACTGCTTAGAAGATGGAACCTAAAAGAAATCCAATCTGATAGCTCCCATTTCCAGATTGTAAAGTTTGCATAGGTGATAGGCTTTATATCGCTTCATACTAAACATGATAAAAACTTTTAAATTGTGAAACAACATCAAACAAATACCCCACCCAAACCCGTGTTTGATCACCAGTTTGTCTTTTAGCATGGTATGTAGTAAATTCACTTAGATGGCATTCCCTAGTGATTTCAGATAAAAATGACTATATATTTTACAACTCTCACTAAGTAGGTAACTCATCAGGATGAGTTCCTATGAGATTTTCTTGGGTGTTTTGTTTTATTTTGCTTTGAGAATTCTTACTTATAGAAACTCTTCAATAAATGTTTGATGATACTTTATACATAATATATGTGTAACCAAACTCATAACACCTGCTGCCTGTTTTAAGTTATGCAATGTCTTCAAAAGTACCTTCTGAATTGTGAGGATGGTGTTATTAGAAAATTTTGTGGAAGAATGCAACATTTTACATCTATTGGCCTATGTCTTAATCTGTTCCCTATTGTTACAGAATGTCTGAAACTGGGTGATTTCTAAGGAAACAAGCATATTTTGCTCATAATTTGGATGGCTGCAAAGTTAAGACCACATTAAAAGATCTAAGATGGTCTGAGTATGATGCAAGAAGTAAAAAGCAAAGTGCCTGTTAGTAAAAGAGGCAAAGCAGAAGGATGGCCTTAAGTTTATATCAACTCACTCTCCTGGGAACTCATCCAGTTCCCTAGAGTACCTTTCCTCTCTCCTCATCTCCACTGAAATGCCTCATCTCCAAACACTTTTCAGCTAACACAGCAAAAGAGTTAGGTGTCCCTCTTTGTAGACATGAACTCAATGGAAATAAACACATAGAAATATGGCGCACCCACTAATGCTTCTATGATTTCCTGAATAGCACCACTTCCTGACCTGGATGAATGCTTACTAGAACTCACTATTCTGAGCAAAGCCAATACACAGCTGTCAGCACAGGAAGAAAAGGCCCTGCTAGTATACTTGCTTGGTGTATGTTAAAAGGCCCTGTTCTTAGTATAAGCTAAATCCAAGAATACCTCAGAATATCTGTTTGGTTTTCTAGTAGATTGACACCCTTTTTTTCTTTCTTTCCCATGTTCCCTTTTGGCCTCTGAGACTGTAATCCCAAGTCTGTTTAAGATGGAGAAATAATGGTTAGTGGAATACCAGATGAGTGCCAAGAGAATCAGATGGAAATAGATCCTGGCTGTTTAAATCTGCTTATAATCAATACTTGGCACAGGATTAAAAGTTGAGAAATTTTAATCAAAGCAAATGGAACAATGATAGATAAGTAGCTAGCTAAATGGAGTCTAGGTAATAGTAAAATATAATTCAAAAGTGAAAGTAACATTTTATCCAAATATGTAATATGCATTTGGCAGGAAAAATGATTACTTTTTTGCAAATTCCTGAAATTCACTTACTGAATATTTCCAAAGAACTCATAACAGTATGCATTTACAAAATAACAACAAAGTAAAGTATTCTGATACTCTAGAAACTGTAACTAATCAACTATTTTCCCAAGTCTACCTAATTAGGTATTAAAGCCAACCAAAACTTAGATGCATATTTATCTTTGATGAAATATTTAAATCTTAAATCAATGACAAGTCTTGCATGTTTTTTTTTCTGATAAAGAAATAAAATACTTCATTACCTCAAATCAGCTGGCAAATACTGAGATTAATAGGCTCACTATTGAAAACAGTAAAATGGATTCAAAACACATCTGTCTACATGTCATCTCTCAATGTTGTGGTAAAACATATCAGAATAAATACATAAATCTTCAAGCTTAAAGTCAATTAGACTCAGGAAAGCATTGCTTTAACTGAGCATCGAGATCTTTTCCTCGTGCATACATTTATGTAATCTCTAATTAGTTTTGTCACATTTATTAATAACTGTTTTCTTAGTCTACCCCTTTCTTTGAAATTTTTTCTTTCTCCTCTTGTACTGTTTGCTTCATTTCTTCAGCATTCAGACAATATTTCACTTGTCCAGTTAGCTAAATGATTAATTTCTAAACTGCCTTTATAAATGCAGGGAAGATGTATAGATCCCCATATAGATCAATAAATAGGAAACATTGTATTTCAATTTCAAATTACAGTTCATGGAAAAACAATTTTTTTGAAAAAGAAGCACCAGACCAGGACATCCACGGTGGAATTCATCCATATAACACAACTTTCATTCTAAAGTTGAGATTCTTACATATGAAAAGTAATTTCAGAAACCGGAGATTCCATGGCACTAGTAGAACCTAAATTAGCGCCAGGTGCGGTGGCTCACGCCTGTAATCCTAGCTACTCAGGAGGCTGAGATCTGAGGATTGTGGTTCAAAGCCAGCCAGGACACTAAACTCTGTGAGACTCTTATCTCCAATTAACCTCTAGAATATTGGAGCACTGTGGCCCCAGGGGTAGGGAAGTAGCATTGAGCTAAAGAGCTCAAGCCCCATTACCAACAAAAATTAAAATATATAAATAAATTAGCCTGATGATTTTAATATTGCTAAAATGTTCTCAATGATAAACAAAGTCATCAGTAAAATGGGTCTGCTTTCTTTAGGATCTACTTAACACCCATGCATAGTTTTCTCAATATTTTTTCTGTATTCTATACATTATTATAGTAGCATAGCAAAGAGTTATCACTATCTTGAATTATTTAATGCTCAGGAAAGTTCATGGGGGAGAAATAATACCTAAACCCAAAGCAGGTCTTTTCTGCTATTACTATGAAAAATCTACTGAAACTTTGAAAGACAGAGATGAGATTCAATGTATCTAGCTCATGTCTAGTGCCTCATAATTTGGGTACTCCAATACATGTGTAGGCTGAAAGACTAACCAAAAGATTTTCTAAATTCTTGCTATTCTTTTGGGTTTTTTTGTTATTTTTTTCTTTTAGATCTTGGGACTAAGATTTTTGGTAAATTTTCAAACATTTAATGAGCTCTTAAGACAGTGTGTATTTGTAACATTTTACTTCCTCAGTGTAAAGCAGTAAAGAGCAGCAGGAGGCAGCAGTACAATCTAGGAAAGGCTGAACTACTCAGAGAAATAGAAATAAATCACCAAATCTCTCGAGTATAATCATCCAACATTTGAATCCGATACTTCCAATATTGACCAATAAACACTTTATACTTGCATATTTCTTTTCAAGTTGTTTATGTCAATATCAGCAGAATAAATGCAATAATTGAAATAAAAGCTCTGTTTCAAGCTTAATTAGACCTCATAATCCAAGTGAAATTGACAAATAGCAAGGATTACATCCTGTATGTTGAATTCATAAATATGACATTACAAATGAATAAACTCATCCATTAAGGACAATGAATACTGTTGAACCATATTCTGTAAATTAAATGATCTTCTCTATGTGAAATAACATTTTACATTTGTAAAACCTAGGTAGTTGAGCAAAACTTTGGTGTCTTTAAATACTTTCAAACATAAAATTATGTCTTGATAAAAACAAAATCCCTACAACTCATTTTTACTGAGGAGTATGATACCTTTACTATAAGAATCACTTTTTTTTCAGTTCGCTCTTTTTTTAATATTTTTATTGTAATTAATAAAAGGGTTACATGATATTTGCCAGATAGAAGGTACATTGATACCCCTTCACATGTCTTGGTCCCCATTACCCTCCCCCAACCCCCCATTTTGGTTTTCCCCTTCCCTATCCAATTTATAAGAATCACTTTTATATCATTTAAACCCCCTTCCCTAATTATAAGAGAACTGCGCCTTCATTGAATGAAGTTAAGAAAGTACAAACCTAACTTAGAAATTAAATCTATCTCCTAGATCAAAGATAGCTACAATGAATACTTGTTGGTTGTATGCTCAGTGATCTGACTAAAAGAGGATGTGGATCTGACTTCTTTTTTTATATAAATTTTAACTTGTCATTCAGGCATTTGGACTCCTGGAGTAAGCCCCTATTAGCTCTGTGTGTGTGTGTGTGTGTGTGTGTGTGTGTGTGTGTGTGTGTGTATACTTTAGTTGAATATGAATATTTCACCAAAAGAAATGAAATTGCCTTAATTCAACCTCAGTTTTTCTATAATCTGTTTTCCCCCGAATTCTAGTCAAGTGCCCAAATATTGTTTCTTACCAATATCTATGATGCTGAATGGGAGTCTTTATTTATATAAGTATCTGGAGTGACTGAATAAGCACTAGCACCTAAATTCCTCTTTTCCTAAGATCCAAAAGAGTGCTTTCAACAACATAAGTACTGAAATACCTATTGCCTTTCTTCTTTTCACCCTTAAGAATAACCATTTAAACTTTATTGTGATACTTTTCTTTCCTTATGATATTGTCATCCAATCTTTGCATTTTCAATGATAAATCTTCAACCTTTTATTGAGAAAGTATTTCCTAAATTTGTGTCATATTATATTTTGGTCATCTTTGAAACTATTTCTTTTTCTGTGTCCTTTGCTTTAGAATTATTTTTTGTCAGTCATGGGGCTTGAACTCTGGGCCTGAGCATTGTCCCTGAGCTCTTCAACTTAAGGCTATGGCCCTACCCCTGGAACCACAACCCCACTTCAAGTTTTCTAATGGTTAATTGTAGTGATTAGTTTAGTGCCTGGGCTGACTTTGAACTGTGCTCCTCAGATCTCAGCCTCCTGAGTAGCTAGGATTACAGGTGTGAGCCACTGTGCCCAGAACCTTAGATTTTTTTTGCAAAGAATATTCTAAAAAACTCATTTTACTCAGTTAATTTATTTTTTAAATTTTTATTGTAATTAATAGAAGGGTTACATTGCTAGTATGTTTTCTTTTATTCTCTTTTGGTATGAATAGTTTCAACTTATATAGAAGGAGTTGTTTACCTGAAATCCTCAACTACCCAAAGAAAGGAAGGAATATATTCAGGAAATCTATGATTTGGATGTGAAAAAAATACATCTTTATATTCATAAACCTGTACTTATTTTTTTCATTTTCTTCAACTACAAATGTTAACAACAGAACACTGTACTGTTAGCAAAATCTGTGCCTTTATCACAAATACAATTCACAGATATTTATGTCACCCTGCAGTTTTTATAGATCTCTTAAAATATCATTTATACTCATCTCTGCACTGAAATTATTATGTCTGCATTGACAGTTATTAGACCTACTGCTAGATGTTGGTATTTAATGTATTAATAAAAGCATGAATATTTTATTACATCACCAATTTCTGGTTTTAATATTTAAACAACCATATTTCACTACAATTGGTTTCCTTTGTAAGCAGATAGTTTATTTTATGCATAAAATTGTTTTGAGGATAAGAGTATCATCTATCAATTTATTTTAGTCCCCAAAAGATAGAGATAATATACCAAAACATAACTATAATATCACAATTGTAAACAATTAAAATTTTCCAAGTTCAGAACTAGATGAACTTTAAGGTGCAATTCAACATATATATATATATATATATTTGTATTTAAGACAATTGAAGTTGCATACCTTAAGCCACACCAGCTTTTCCAGAGTTTATTTGATGATGACTTTTTCTCAGTCAGAAATAATTTATTTTATATGCATTTTCAAGTATATTCTT